>NC_053026.1:546406346-546662253 GCF_003073215.2 Triticum urartu
CAGAGTTCTTTGGGCCCATGAAGGAGGGCACAACCACTGAGGCCATATGTATAGATGACATTGAGGCAGAGGTGTTCAAGCCTTCAAGGCTCTGCTTGCTTTCATGTACACGGATGCATTGCCTGATATGGATCAACAGGAGGAATCTGCCATGGCCCAGCATTTGCTGGTTGCAGCACATAGGTATGATCTGGAGAGGCTGAAGCTGATTTGTGAAGATAAGTTGTGCAATCATATCGATACGAGCTCCGTGGCGACTATCTTGGCCTTGGCGGAGCAGCACCACTGCCACGAGCTTAAGGCGGCATGCTTGGTGTTCCTCAGCCTGCGTTTTGATTTTCGGATTGGGTTTTTTTTCGCCCCCAGACGAAATGGCCGAATTTCAATCAATTCAAAAATTGCGGCCAAATCTCGACGAAATTGCAAAAACAAAATTTGAATTTTGAATGAAATTTAACCAAAATCTGGCCAAAATTCGGCCAAAATTTAAGAGAAATTTTGCAATCAACGGAGGAAAAGTATAGCAGATCGAGCTCTAGGGGTTAAAAACTGAATCAGTCCAATAATAAACATTGGAGAAGCAAACGAAGAAGGAAGTGCCCTGATGCTACCTATGCATCAGTCCAACATATAAAAACAATCCTCACTGCCACAGACATCAAGTACCATGCCGTGGCCTTGAAGAAGCAACGGAGAAGAAACTAGATGGTGATGGAGGAGGCGCGAGGTGGCCCTGATGGAGGCTGCGCATCGACGCACTCGGACGCAAGTGAGCGGGCGGGAGGGACCCGTCAACGAGGCGGCTTGATGCAGCGGCGGAGTGCAGATTCTTCATTGGAGGAGCTCCGGATGGGCGGGGGAAGGCAGCAGGCTGGCAGCGGCGGCGGCGCGCACACGGAAAGACAGAGGAAACAAGAATTTAGGGTTCGGGCGTTCAGTTTGATGGTGTTTTCTTAGCCGGACCATAGTGGAGGCCTTCTAAATGTTGGGCTGGGCCACAACTTTCAAAGCAGGCCGAAATTTTTTAAGCGAAAGGGACATATTCCGGGCCCAGGCGAGATGGCCGAAATTCGGCCAAAATTGGTTTTTTTCGGCCGGAAATCAAAATTAGTTTTCAGTTCACCAGTGAATCTGGATGGGGCCGTGGAGTCTGAAGGTTTCCAGTTTTTAACCAAGAGCTTCCCTGGTGTTATAAAGGATCTTCTAATGTCCCACGTTGCTCCTAGTTTACTCGGGAAAAGAAAATCAAAGGCATGAAATGTCATTTGGAATCATCTGTCCAGAAAGTTACTAAAGACCCTGCATGCTATCTAATACTAGCATTAGTACTTCTTTTGTGTAGTCTTATCTCACAAGGATGTGATGTACGGTGGTTCTTTTTGTTTGGTCATTGTTGTATCCTTCGTGGAGAATTAGCAATGGTTCGACAAGCTATGTGCCAAGCAAGAACTGTATATTGTGAAGTCATGTGTGATGTGCAACATTGGCAAGTGCTTAGTAGACATTGATTTGGATACTCTGGATGATATGGATACTTGTGCGGTTATTGGTATCTTATATTGGGCTGAATACTTTGCTAATGGTGTGCTGATCCATTAGCTACTTGTGTGAAAATATGGTGTGAGTCGTGTGAAACTTACCCTGAGTCAAGTCGTGGACTTGTGCTCGTACTGGTTATTTGTTGAGTTCACTTTCAGGTGTTGCCAGAGCTGGACAAACGTGGTCGATGACAGGATCGAGGGACGAAGCTTAGAGAAGCTGAGGTCCGGGGGATCATGGTCATGCGGGGCGTTCATGCGAAGGAACAATGAAAGTGGAGGATACGATGATCCGGGAGGGCACCGGTTTGTCGTACATGGCTTGTACTGGAGATGTACGGTACGGTACTGAAGACATCACGAGGTGCAAGGCGTGCACATGTGTTTGCGTGCACGGCAGCGGCAACAGGTCGATCGGGCGAGTCGAGCGGGTGCGGCCCAGTCCAGCGTGGGCGGCCCATGTGGCAGGCGTGCGGATCGATGGAAGGCGGCGTGCGCGACGGAGGCGGTCAGCCAGGCTCACGCGCAAGAGCAGACATTGCTCGTTGCATGTCTGCAGCTGAGCGTACATAGGCTAGAGGCCAGAAGGAGCAGGCCCAGCATGCCCATGCAGCAACGAGGTGAGCGGCCAGGCTCACGCACGATTCTGCCGTCTGTTTCGTTTCAGAGATGGACTTTATTTTTAGGGTGCTGTTTAGCTCTTTAAATAGAGGGGCGTAGGCTAGGTTTTTGGGTGTGTCTCAGGAGAGGAACTCGGATCTTTAGCCTAGATTTATTTGAGAGTTCTTGGATGCTGACACGCATTTTCTGTAACCGATCGACATCGTGGCAATAAAGTGATCTTTGGCGGTGTCATCTCTATTCTCTGGGCTTCTCTAATCTTGGTGAAATCTCCGTGTTAGATCTCTCTAATACTTTGCTGCAGTTTTTTTCACGAGATCAAGGGAAGTTTGCGGTGCGATTAATCTATCTTTCTTGCTAGTTCTCGAAATTAGATCTAGATTGATTTTCGCAGTCTTCTGTCAGCTGTTACTGTTCTGATCATAACTTTTGATTGGTAACTCCGTTTAAGCTGATTCTTGTTGTGTTGATTAGATAATTTCCGTAGCTTTAATTGGAGTACTCATACGTATTTTTTGGTTCAGCAGATCTTGATATACAACTGTTTTACCATCTCGAACAGATTAGAGTTTCAGGGTTTTAAATTTTGGAAAAGTTATAATTTGCTTCCGCGCAATCATTCACCCCCCCTCTGATTGCCTATCTCGATCTCTCATATATGCTAATTAGTGAACTGTTAGTTCAGAACTAGTAAGCATTTCAAATAGTTGAGCTTCACATTGTGCCACAATCGCTACTAGCATTGCGCTGCTTTCTGAGCTCATCCATCCCTTGTTCAGTACAGGGCAGTGCTTATTTACCAGCTCCAGATAGACAATGCCTTGTTTAAATGCTGGTTTGTGATTAATTGAAAAGGCATTGGCCTTTTCTGGTTTTCAACTTTTTCTATGGCTGCAGTTTGAAGTTTTGAAGTTTGGTCTCAAGTATTTTTATACAAGGTGGTTCTGTCTTATGTCTGAAGTTCTTTGTTTTTGAATTAAGGATCATATAGTTACCAATCTTGTAAAATTGATAAAAAAAAAGAGCACATCCAAAAGTAAAAGGATTCGGCTATTTACATGCCAAGATGTCTGTACTTGTACAAAAGTTCATTTTAGATTACCTTGTGATTGTAATAGACACATGCTAATTTTTTTCTAAGCAACGAGACTCCTCGTCGATTTCCATTATAGAAACCGCCACAGTTCTACAAAGTTTTTGGAGGAAATAAACGCAACAGAAAAAGAAAGCATCCCTTACATTTCACACCACACCACACACATAGAAGAGTGAAGAAGGGAAGCCCCCCCCCCCTGAACTACGAGTGAATTGCAAAAAATATCGACATTGAAGGTTAGGGTTGCAGAAATCACAAGTCTCTAGTTTTGTGCCCAAAAACACTAATTCCCATGCTAATTTTTTGCAGAAGCCACAAGTCGCTCGGTTCGGTCGTTTTAAGTGGGATTATGACAGGTGGGGCCCGCTTTTGTCGATGTGGCATAACTGTTCATCCGTTTGACTCGTTAGACGCCGTTAGACGCAGTGCGCGGGCCGGTTCGAGCCGAAACCCTATTGACCGGTCCCTCCCTCGATTCATTACAGGCCCACCCACCCCAACCCTCATTCGCTCGCGCTCTCTGCTCCCACTCGTTCGTCATCGTCGATCGTCCACATCTCCGACCGCCGCCGCCGCCGTGTCGCCATGGTGTCCTGGAGTGAGTATGATGACAGCAGTGAGAATGATTACCAGTATGCCACCTCAGGTTCAGACGACGGCATCGTGAAGGTGAGTTGGTAGAACTAGGGCTAGGGTTAGGGTTTGGATTTGGAAATTTTCCTCCTGAGCTTGATCTGAAGTTTCCTTCCCAAATCTCTTGCTTTCCTTTGCACGTGCAGATCCTGCTACCACGGATGACTCCGAATTTGAGGGCACTGAATTTGTTTTGTGCCATGAACACGAGAAGCGAGCAGAGAGACTTGTTGCTTTCGAGGGCATCCATACTGGCAAGAGGTTCCTTGCTTGTGCTGTGAAGGTATGTGTGTCAATTTTGTGCTAATTAGTTGTTGTGGACTAATTATTTGGTCATTGTTTAGTACTGATTTTGGTAGTTAGCAGATCTGGCTTGTTAGTTAGGTTGTTTTAATATGTGCTCAATGCTTACTGGCTCAGTGAAGTCATTGTTTATATGTGAGCATATGTGCATAGTGTTGTGGCATGTTCATTTGTTTATATGTGAGCATATGACGGTGTGGATAAGTGAGGTCATTTGTTTATATGTCAACATGTGACAGTGTGGACAAGTGAGGTTTGTTTATATGTCAGCATGTGCATGGGGTTGGAAGCACTCATTAAAAATTGTTATTAGGTACTGCTGGCCTAGTTGCTTTTAGTTAGCAAGCACTCATTATTTAGCTTGCCTAGTTGTTGGTACTGGATGGAGTGCCTACTTGTTATTAGTAAAGCACTCATCGTGGCATGTAGCTCATATCTTGTTGTTTAACACTGTAATTTAACAGGATGGTAAAAACTGTGGACTAGTTGAATGGATTGATCCATCTTGGCCAGCTACAATGAAGAATGCACTGTCCAAGCTGTGGCATATGTATGAAGAGTCCAAGAGAAACAGGACTAAGGACAATCTGATGAACTCATTTGCTGTTCACAAACTGACACAAGATAAGATCAAGCTGCAGCCAATTATGAGAAGTTGGTTGAAGATGTCCAAGCCCTTTTGGATGAGAATGAGAGAAGGGCCCATATGGAAAGTAAGCCTGATGACATCAAGCTCCAGGAGAAGTATGACATGGTTAAGAACCTGATAGTAGCTCAAGCCAGTGTCATTAGGAACATGAAGTTGAAGCTTGCTAAAGAGAAGAGTAAGTTGCAGGCCCACATTGATGACCTTGAAAAGGTTGTGGAGCAGACCAAGGTCAAGCTGAATGGGATCAAGGCAATCTTAGATGAATGAGCCACACTGGGCAGTGATGGTCATGGAGTTCATGGTCATGTATGGATCTTCTTATTAGTTATGTAATGGTCATGTATGGATCTCCCAATTATGCTACTTATTAGTTATCTAATGGTCATGTATGGATCTCCCAATTATGCTACTTATTAGTTATCTAATGGTCATGTATGGATCTCCAATTATGCTACTTATTAGTTAGGTAATGGTCATGTATGGATCTCCCAATTATGCTACTTATTAGTTATGTAATGGTCATGTATGGATCTCCCAATTATGCTACTTATTAGTTATGCATTGCTTATGTATGGATCTCCCAATATGCTGAATGTGATGAATTTGGATGTGGATTTGTATATCTGAAATAGCCCTATACTAATTATTGTGGTTTTTTCGACCTTGGGGGAGCCTATAATCATTTAGTGGTTTTTCGACGTCGATGGACTCTAGACTCATTTAGGTGGTTTTTTCAACGTCGATGGACCCTAGACTAATTTAGGTGGTTTTATCGACGTCGAGGGACCCTAGACTCATTTAGGTGTTTTTTTCGATGTTGAGGGACCCTAGGCTCATTTACTTGGTATTTTCGATGCCGAGGGAGCCTAGACTCATTTAGGTGGTTTTTTCGACGTCGATGGAGCCTAGACTCATTTAGTTGGTTTTTTGACGTCGATGGACCCTAGACTCATTTAGGTGGGTTTTTTGACGTCGATGCAGCCTAGACTCATTTAGTTGGTTTTTAGACGTCGATGGACCCTAGACTAATTTAGGTGGTTTTGTCGACGTCGAGGGACCCTAGACTCATTTAGGTGGTTTTTTCGACGTCGAGGGACCCTAGACTCATTTAGTTGGTATTTTCGACGTCGAGGGAACCTAGACTCATTTAGGTGGTGTTTTCAACGTCGATGGAGCCTAGACTCATTTAGTAGGGTTTTCGACGTCGATGGAGCCTAGACTCATTTAGGCAACAAGTTCAATAACCATCAACATCCAGCATCAAGATCAAAAACCATCAAAAGGCAACAAGTTCAACACCTGGTTCAAGCAGCCAATAAACGCATCAAGTTCAACATCTGGTTCAAAGCTGCCAACAAAGGCATCAAGTTCAATAGCCAACAAAGGCATCTAGGTCTAGCAGCCAACAAAGGCATCTAGTTCAACAGCCAACAAATGCATCAAATTCAACAACCAACATAGGCAACAAGTTCAACAGCCAACAAAGGCAACATCTAGTTCAACAGCCAACAAAGAAAACATCTTGTTACCAGAAGCATATAGGTACTCTTTCATCTTGTAGGAAACAGTCCTCTTCCTTCCAGTCTGTCTTGGAGCATGAAATGTTCCCATATGGCCTGCAGCAGATGTAGATGATGTACCAGCTAGGGTAGCATTCTTCCTGGGAGACCTCCTTGGAGGAGTAGTAGGTGCTGGGGTAGCATTCTTCCTAGGAGACCTCCTGGGAGGAGCAGTAGGTGCAGTAGTAGCAGGTGCAGCTCTCATCCTTGGAGGAGCAGTAGGTGTGGTAGCAGCAGGTGCAGCTTTCTTCCTGGGAGGAGAAGTCCCAACATCTGTTGTAGATGGAGATGGCCTCTTCCTTGTTGGTGCAACAACTGTAGATGAAATGGTGGTTGAAGAAGAAGCATGTGACCTGTTTGGCTGCATTTAAAAAACAGAAACAATTATGAACTATGAATTACAATTGAGACATAACTACAATTGTATTTGTGCCCACATTGAGACATAACTACAAAAACAGAAACAAAGATGCTTAGCTAACATGATGCTGGTTTTTTCTCATAGCAAGAGTTGGTTTCAAGGGCTTGGAGCACACATTGTATCTGTGCCCTACAAGTTTGCAGTTGCTACAAGTAATGGATGACATCCTAGATGTATCTCTTGGTGCTGGCTTCTCAAATTGGTTTTTCCTCCTCTTTGTTTGTTGTTTCCCAACTTTGTCTCTGAAAACTGGAGGCTCTATGTCCTGAGTTCTTGATCTTGGCCACAGATTTGGACCAGGGACAGGAAATATGATATGGCCATATGCTTTTTTGTACATTGCCTTCTTGAAGAAATCATCAACAAAGTCTTCAGGTTGCAACTTAGCTTTCACAATTGCAGATACTGCATGATTGCAAGGCATAGCAGTCATATCCCATTTCCTACATCCACATGTTCTGTGCAGCAAGTTCATAGAGTAGGTGTTATCTCCACTACTAACTTTGTAAATGTTAGGACCAGCCATCAAAGATTGGCACCACCTTGATTTGTACTTTGCTTCCTCTAACATCTCTGCATATGTTGGGCAAATCTCCCAATTTGATGTATCTTAGTTCTATTGGTGTTAAATTTGACCATCAATTTAGTCCTAATTCCTTCCAGCATGGTCTTTATTGGCTTCCCTCTAACATCTAGGATCATTTTGTTAAACACCTCACTGATGTTGTTCACAACTAGGTCAGTCTTGCAGGTAAACTCCATTGCATGTCTAGCCCATGTATGAACTGGTACTTTATTAAGCCGTGCCCAAGCTTCCTTACACTCTCTTTTCAAATCATTCATTGCAGCTAGGTGTTCATTCTTAGTATAAGAGTAGCTAGCTGCATCCATGTGTTTCTTTAATTCATCACCTCTAAAACCAACAGTTTGGAAATTCTGATATATGTGTCTAAGGCAGAATCTTTGTGGACAATTGGGAAAAACATGGTTTACTGCATTTAAAAGGCCCTGTTGACGCAATATGAACTAGAGCTAAATATTGGGCCATTTGAATTGTTCATAGAGAAATGTGCATATGAAAAACTTAATAGTACAATAGAAAATATGAGAAGATAAGTTTACCTTCTGCCTATCAGAAATGATAGTATAATAGCCAAATTTTTCACTTTCTCCACCAAGTGCATCTTTCAGTTATGTAAGGAACTAGGTCCAGCCGTCTGTGTCCTCTTTGTCAACAACTCCAAATGCTATAGGATATATGTTGTTGTTTCCATCCCTTCCTGTTGCAGCAAGGATTTGTTGACCTGTTGACAGCTTGATAAAACAACCATCTACACCTGCAAAGTGACAAACGTGAGAAGATAGTGTATTTAATGTGGCCAAATAATAAAAACACCACACAAATTACAACACAATGTACCTATGAATGGCCTGCATCCATTTAAAAACCCTTCTTTGCAAGCATTAAGACAGTAGAACAGGCCATGGAACCTTGGGTTCTTGCTTGGGTGCTCTGGCAGATGCTTAGTGGTCACTACACATCTACTTCCTGGGTTTGTGTCTAAAACAGCCTGCAAATAATCTCTAATCCTAGTGTATTGACCTCTCTGGTCTCCTTGGACAACCTTCAATGCTTGTTTCCTAGCCCTATAGGCCATATGGGTTGAGATGTGTACTCCATATTTCTTCTTCAAATTCTGCATTATTTGTGGTTATTGGTGTGCCAATATCAATTCTCAGCATATCCTCACACTGGCGTGCCACCCATTTTGCTGTGACCTTGGTATTCTCTGCTACTGCTGGGCATGTGTGTAGAAAATTAGCCTTTCTTATGCAAAAAGTACTTTCATTTGCAGCAACAGAAGCTGCAATGTAGAACGGGCATTTTACATTAGTGCACACAACTATGATGCTGTCATTGCAGTTTCTGTGGAAGTCATAGTTCCTATTCCGACTTATGTGAAATGTCTGAAGTGCTCTCCTAAATTGTTACACATTAAGGAAACAAAGCTTTCTACAAAACTGGTCCTTTGGGTTCTCTCTATCATCACTATACCACTTCCTTGGTTGTGATTTATATGCTCTGCTCTTCCTTCCATTGGGCAGAATATAAGGTGCTTTCTCAGCTCCATCATCATATTCCTGCTTTCTAACACCCACGATGCGGCTATATCTCCCACGTGTCGGAGCACGACTTAGAGGCATAACCGCATAGTAGGCATGTCACAAGAGGGGTAATCTTTATACATCCCATGTATTGAATAAGAAAGGGATAAAGAATTGGCTTACATTCGCCACTTCACACAATACATAAATATAGCATTATATCATTCAGAATACAATCAAGGTCGGGCTATGGAACCAAAAATAAAGAAAGACCACCCCTAATACTAGATCCCCGATCACCCCGACTGGGCTCCACTACTGATCAACTGGAAACTAAACAACACAACGAACACGATCTTCATCGAGCTCCTCCTTGAGCTCAGTTGCGTCACCTGCACTGGTAGCAACGGCACTTGCAACTGGTTTTGAAAGTAATCTGTGAGTCACGGGGACTCAGCAATCTCACACCCTCGCGATCAAGACTATTTAAGCTTATGGGTAGGAAAGGGTAGTGAGGTGGGGCTGCAGCAAGCACTAGCATATATGGTGGCTAACTTACGCAAAAGAGAGCGAGAAGAGAAGCAAAGCATAGTCGAGAAGCTAAAAAGATAAAGAAGTGATCTTGAAACTATTTATGTTCAAGCATAACACGAGACCGTGTTCTCTTCCCAGACTCCGCCGAAAAGAGACCATCACGGCTACACACACGGTTGATGCATTTTAATTAAGTTAAGTGTCAAGTTCTCTACAACCGGACATTAACAAATTCCCATCTGCCCATAACTGCAGGCACGGCTTTCAAAATTTCAAAACCCTGCAGGGGTGTCCCAACTTAGCCCATCACAAGCTCTCACGGTCAACGAAGGATATTCCTTCTCCCAGGAAGACCCGATCAGACTCGGAATCCCGGTTATAAGACATCTCGACAATGGTAAAACAAGACCAGCAAAGCCTCCCGATGCGCCGACATCCTGATAGGAGCTGCACATATCTCGTTCTCAGGATAACACCGGATGAACACTACCTACAGCTAAAACCAACCCTCAAGTTTCCCCGAGGTGGCGCCGCAAGTGGCTCTGTTTCGGACCAACACTTAGACAAACACTGGCACGGGGGGGGGGGTTGTCACACCCTGCATTTTGTAACACTTCATTTGCATTAATAAAGCATGAAAAGTTGGGCCAACAAAAACTTTTGCATTATTTTGCTTTTATTTTGGAGTTGGTTTTCTCTCTGTGATTTTTTCAAGTGCTCTTTAAAGTCAACTACTCCACCTTCTGTACTTCATCTCCTTGCCCCAAACTTCTGCACAATGATCATGCCATGTGTATAGTACAATATAGTATTTTCTTAGAAAAATAATTTGGCCAAATAGTATTTTCAAAAATTAGTTTTCCAAATACCCCTGGATTGAGGTTTGCACTGCAAGTACCTGATTTGGGGTATGAAAAATATTTCAAAAGGTATATTTGAAACCTATTAGATATAAGATTCCCATAAACCCCAAAAATATAATTTTAAAAGTTATTTTCCTATTTTATTTAAAAGATTTTTCTAAAGGCCAGAAATGGTCTTTAATAGGGAAAAATTATTTTATTATTTTAAAAATATTTGACAAAAATCAGGGGAACTCAGTGGGCATATATTTCCCATATATAAGAGTTTCAACACATGGTCATGTTCAAAATATTGGACAAAACCTCCCAAAACCATTTCTACGCATTTCAAGGATTTGAAATATTTCTACAGGAAACATTTCCATAAAAATCCAAGAAAAATCCAGCAAGTCACAAATGCATATTGTGATGATCTTGCAAAGCCTCACTTCAATCAAGGTCATTTCGGTCCACCAAAATGCCCCATAACCCTTTCTGTTCAGAACCTAATTTGAGCAAGTTTGTACTACCAACTTTATCCCCTTAACCCCAACTTTTGTGAGCATGTTCACATGACCAAATGAGGCCACTACACCAAGTAGTGCATCAAGGATAAGTGTTATTCTCAACTAGATCTACACAAGTCTATTTTTGCTCATTTCTAGGGTTTACAAAAGTTGCATTGGCAACTTTGCCCAAATAAGTTCCAAATTGGTGAGAGGCCCTAATTATATGTGTCATTTCACCCTGTGGAGTTTCATGGCAATTGGAAATCATTTTCTTGCCAAAACCTTTATCAAACACCTTCTGCCACTTTTCAAAAATCACCATTTTTACCACTAAAACTATTCTCCTTGAACTCAACTTTTTACCACAGCCCCTCCTAGACCTCCTCTACCTCCAGTAACAATGGCTGCAACTCAGCTCAATGATTGAGGGGTGAAACCACTTCATTTACCCCTCTGGACAGCCCCTGTACCCCTCTTCCTCACCTCCCTCCTCACTCCAGTGGCCATCCATGGCATCCAATGCACCACCCCATTTCTTTACTCACTCCTAGACCTGCTAGACACCAAAAGACGCGCTCACCATGCATAAAGAATGGCCATGCCGGCCATTTGGGCGCTTTGGAGCGCGCTACAGTGCGCTCCCGCACTGTAGCCGCCCCCTTCCAACCACCTCCGGCCACCTCGGGCCTCCCCCGCGCGCCTGCCGATGCGCCCCGGCGTCCGCAACACGCTACGCGGTCGGCCCCCTCCTCTCTCCTCCTCCACGCGCCTCCGCGCTAGCAAACACCGGCCGCCCAAGCGCGCCAATGGCGCGGCTCACACGCGCGCACCTCTGACCTCTCCCCGCTCCCTCTCTCTGTCCCTCCCGACGTAGTCGACGTCCAGGAACACCCCAGACACCACGCCCTCTTCCCTCGAGCCCTGCAGCGACGAGCAGGAGCCCGCCGGCGCACGAGTCCACGGCACCCTGCCGTTCGCCTATTTAAAGGCCTCCCAGAGCCCTCCTCTCCTCATCACTCGCTCTCTGCACTGCCAAAACATCCCCCTGCGCCCCCAGTTCCTCTCCATAACCGCCCGAGCTCGAGATCAAGCTCGAGCTCCGCCGCTTCGGCTCGCCGGAGTTCGCGAGGTACAGGCCTCCCCCGCTCCTCCTCTGCCTCGATCTGGAACCCCTGCAGCCCTCTGATCCTTTCCCCCTTGTTTCCCCTATCTGTAGCTGCCGGAAACGGCCGGAACCATCGACGCCCGAAGCCCCTCCGCCGCGTGACCTCGTCGCCGGCGAACCAGGCCACCCCGGCGACCAACTCCACCTCCATCCGAACAGAGGATCCTCCCTGAGCACAAAGGTACCACCCACGCATCCTCCCGTGCCCTATATCGCCGCCGGCGAGCTCGCCGTCGCCTCTGGACGGAGGTAGATGACGACAGCCGTGGGCCCTGTTCGTCAGCCTCATGCCCTGACGGGTGGGACCCACCCGTCAGGTTTAAAATGCATGCGCGCGCGTACCGGTTCTCTGCGTTGGCTGAAGGCGTATTTTGCCTTTACGCCTTCGACGTGGCAGCCTGGCGTGGGCTGAAACCCATCTGGGACTGCTGCACTGTGGCCCTTCTGGCCCAGTTGCACAGTGCTGTTTCTCCTTTTCTTTTTCTGGAAACTTGCAAATATTCCACAGGGTAAAATATATGTCCAAATAAATTAATTCCAATTCCTAAATTCCTAAAGTATTGCAACCTATTTAATGGTGCAACTTTCATTCAAATCCAACAACCTTTCCTTCACTGTAAATATTTAAATGTGATTTTTAGCATTTAAATAAACCTTCAAAAACCCATTTCTCCTATTCTGCTACTCCAAATCCAAAACTAGGAATTTTCCCCTTCTTAGTTTTCAACCTAGTGTTTAACAAAAATGAGTTGACATTTTTCTGAGCACTTTGGTTTTTCTGTTTTATTATTGCCTTATTTTCTTGTTATTATTTTGCGACGATAGATTGCGTTGCTGACGAAGGAGTTGGATCAGAAGACTTTGAAGACCCAGAAGACTTTGTTGAGCCAGGCAAGCAGCCCTTTGACCATGTCTATGAAACCCTTTTTATGTATTTCATATAGCACTTTATTATTGTTGCATCGGAATCATAATGAGATGGTAGCCACTTTGGTGGGTTGCCTTCATTTCCTCCTTGTTGATACTTGCATTGTGCATGACCCTACCTTCTTATGAGGGTTATGCCGGTGGGAGTAGATAGGATGCTAAAGTAGTGCTACGCAAAAAGGGACGGGAATATGCATAGTGATGGGGACAAAGTATTTTCAAAGGACTTTTCGAAAACCCCATCGGGTGCCACTTATGCCCGAGGGAGATGATGAGTTGGGTAGCCACTTGATGACAAAGTGGTGTACCGAGGCAAGTGTGTGTGTTGTTTTCAAAAACGGATTGGTTTAAGTTGCGACCGTTATTCCAACCTTACATGCGCAACCACTCTACCCTTATATGGGGAAGGGCATTATTGATTACCTAGGCCGATACTAGCTTGGAGCCCGCATTACTAGTGACGGGGGAGAGTTGGTGCTCTCTCTCGGGACGGGGTCGTGCCAGGTAGGGCGGCCATGACTGTTTTCACAGGGCACCGGATACACCGTTGTGTCCCCTCTCGGATGTTACGATCTCGAGTGAGTCTCGTATGATGTACATCGTGAGGATACGGAACAACGAGTGGACTCCTTGTTAGTGTCGTCTAGGGAAAGATAGTGATCAGGTGCTTACCCCGGGTACTTGAGGTACCGCGGGTCGTGGATGACACGGAAGTTCCCCGGATCTTGTGGGTAAAGTGTGCAACCTCTGTAGAGTGTAAAACTATTCGAATAGCCGTGTCCACGGTCAAGGATAGTTGGGTAACCGCTCTTGGGCTACGTCCACATGTTTACAAACCAGTGTGTGTGTGTGTGGATAAGTGGGGAGAACTACTTGGGTCAAGTCAAAGGACTTGACATGATTGAGTTGGGTTGGTGCCCACTCTTTTTATGTTGATATCTCTAACCTGTCCTCATGGTTAATTGAATTCTCCTGATGCATGTCTTACAAGTTGTTGAACATGTCATTGCACTCAAAACTAGCTTTCCGCAAAAATTTACCTATATCATGCATTTTTGTACCTTGAACCAACACATGGGTTGCTTGCGAGTACATTCAAAGTACTCATTGGCTTGCCACTAGTTATTTAATTGGCCAGGCATGGAAGAACAGGAGTTCGAAGAAGAGTTCTTTGGAGACGAACATGCGAACTAGGACGTTTCCCACTCAGAATACCTGTAGGGTTAAGGAAGATGGCATGGGTTCTACTTATCGACGAAGATTTCCGCTGCTTGTGTTTCATTTGATGTTCAGCCCTTAAGGCTTTATCAATGTGAGACTTGACCATAATGGTCATAATTTGTGTAAGACGGTATGTATGGATGTAAGACTCTTGTTATTCAGCTTCTGTGTGTTCAGTGAGCATTAATCTCTGGGATCACTGTACACGTGCATTCGATGATCTCGACTCATGAGTCGGGGTCCCCACAGGGTTAAAATTAAGATGACCCTTGAGTCTGCAGAACCCAAGGGAAGGTGATAGGTTGTTAGTGCAAATGTAAAACCAAGGTTGGGCCTTGCTGGAGGAGTTTTATTGAAGGCAAACTGTCAAGGGGTTCCCATTATAACCCAACCGCGTAAGGAACGCAAAATCAAGGAATATAACACCGGTATGACAAAAACTAGGGCGGAAAGAGTGGAACAAAACACCAGGCATAAGGCCGAGCCTTCCACCCTTTACCAAGTATATAAATGCATTAATTAAAATAAGAGATATTGTGATATCCCAACAATAATCATGTTCCAACAAGGAACAAACTCCAACTTCACCTGCAACTAGCAACGCTATAAGAGGGGCTGAGCAAAGCGGTAACATAGCCAAACAATGGTTTACTAAGAAAGGTGGGTTAGAGGCTTGACATGGCAATATGGGAGGCATGATATAGCAAGTGGTAGGTATCGCGGCATAGCAATAAAGCGAGCAACTAGCAAGCAAAGATAGAAGTGATTTCGATGGTATGGTCATCTTGCCTGAAATCCCGCAAGGAAGAAGAACGAGTCCATGAAGAAGACAAACGGACGAAGTCGAACGGATCCTCACAAACGCGACATTATCGGAACTAACCCGAAGAGGCAACACTGGAAAGAAGCAAACAACATAGTAAACAACCACCACATCAACATGGCATGATGCACAACCAAGTATGTTGCATATCCGGTTTAATGAGGCATGGCATGGCAAAGTGCACAAACAAAACTACAAGTTAAGTGGAGCCCAATATGCAACGGAGTTGCATATTGAAGAAAACACCACATGACTTATTTAGTTCTCTCTCGTTTAGGTACTCAACAATATTAAATGTTGGTTAGCATAGCAAGAGGTGAAGCATAACAAAACTATACTATCTAAAAAATTTAAATGGGGCCGGATATAACAAACAACAAATCCAGTAAATCCCCATATGCATTTAGCAAATGAAGCAATCAATTTAAAACTTCTTGATGTTGTTATCATGATGCGGATGACATATGCATGTTTTAAGCAATTTTATGAAAAAGTTGATAAGAGCATTATGAAGAACTTGCCATCGTGGCGGAAATGAAAGGGGTGCCACGGCAACGACAACGGAAATGGTGCCACGGCAACATTCCGGTTCCGGTAACTCGATTGAGATGCCGGTGCAAAAGAAAATGTGACGTGAGCGTGTCATGCAAGATGGTGGGGTGATCTCGGTAACCGGGTTCCCACGGGTTAGCGGCAAACGAGGAGGACCAAGCAAGTGACAACTCAGACACGGTGCAAACACAGGGTGCATCTCATACAACACAAGCATTCGTCCACGGGTCGTCTCGATGTTATACCTCCGAAGCATGCATTATCGGAGCGGTTCGAGTCGGCGTAGAGGAAGTAGTGGAAGTAGACGTTCTCGTGGCGGTAGTGGAAGTAGTGGTGCACATCTCAGTGAGGAAGTAGTCGTTTTTGTTCGCGAAGTGGTAGTGGTACAAGGTGATCGAGGAACTTGATGAATCCATGTTCAACGGTAGTCATTCCCGACGCTTGTGAACCATGGTTCTTCGGGCAACGGTAGTCGTACACGTCCATAGATGTTCGGGTCGACGGTAGAGGAACTTGGCGGTCCATGTAGTCGAACTAGGCACATCCGAAGGGTACTTGGTGAATCCAAAGTAGAGGTACACTTGTTGAAGTGGGACTTGGCGTTTCGACCTGTAATCGTTCGGGCGTCGTGGAAGAACTTGACGTTCATGGGGTCTCGGTCTTGGCCATGGTACAGTGGCTCCATGAACACAACAGGGCCAGATGGATGCAAGGCCATGGCAGCAACGGGTCAGAGCGCTTGACAGTAACCGAAGTCAACAGGTGCTCGAGGACCGGGGCGCTCGGGGCAGCGGTGTGCAGGACGCAGGTGGAGGGGTTCATGGCGACGGGCGGCGAGGTCGGCTGCTTGCTGGTGGTGGGGAGCTTTGGCAACGCGAACTGCAGGAGGCCGGCCTTGGAGCGTCGGAGCTCAAGTTGAGGAGCAGGAGATGACGCAGACGAAGTCGTGGGGCGCGGGGACCTGCTCCGTTGAGGCAGGAGAAGGCCGGGGCAGGAGCGGCGCGGGTCGTGGTCGCTGGCGGCGACCGGACGCGGCGGCAGGATGGCGAGGTGGTAGCGGGGGCTCCGGACGGCGCGGAGGCGGAGAGGTCGACGACGGTGATTTCGGGCCTGATCGAGGAGGAGGGAGGTGAGTGAGGTAACGAGGAGGAGGCAGAGGGGATCGGGCATGAGGTGGCGGCGCTGCGGGATCGAGAGGGAGAGCTCGAGAGGAGGGCGGTCGAGGCTAGGGTTAATAGGGAACCTGATGGGCTGTGGATGGGCCTTATAGGCCGGCCCAGTGGGGAGGGAAAAGGCCTGGCTGCTGGGCTCTCTCTTCTCTCTCCAACTTTAACCGAGAATCAAATAAAGATAAGAAAAAGAAAGAGGGGGGTAGGGAAAGAAGTTGAGCACGCGGATAATTTTCCCGGACTCACAAAAATGTGCTTGTTCCTAGAAAATAGAAAAGGCCATGATTGAAAGATTTAAATTCAAACTCATTTGATTTAAATTCAAATGATTTGAATAGGAAGTGAGCGTTTGGAAGGTCAAAAAATGTTCGGATTTTTGGTGGAGCTCCGGAAAATGATGAAAGAATATATGGCAAGGTTTGAGGAGCAACTCGAAGCAGAAAAGACTTGAGAGTTTAAATTGCAAGTGTGTCACAGTAATTCCACATCCATGGAATACTTTATAATAGCTCCCTAATATCCGGAGAATATGTTATAAAGAGAAGTCACCCTTCCCTCGATTTAAATAGATCAAAGATCTATGCATTTTATTTAGATTAGTTAAAAAATGACATGATGCAAGGATGAATGCAATGAACCAAACAAAACACACGACGAATCTTGGAACCCATGGAAGGCATCTGAAGCTCCGGTCTTGGGGCGTTACAACACTCCACCACTACGAGAGGATCTCGTCCCGAGATCCAGGATGGCACCAGAGGGAAAACGGAAGAGGAAGATAACAAGTAAAACTAAGTTTCTTCTTCGACAAACGAGTGAAACCATGAACCTTGAGAGGTTGAACAACTTCGAGAAAAGAATATAACGGAGATGGATGAAGTTGAAAACACTCTGTTAGAAAAGAGGAACAAGGAACATTACTAGAACCTTGTAGGTTGAAAGACATAAGAAAAAGGTTTGCAATGGACAATAAGTGCATGCAAGCACTCCGGTAAAAACGAGATGGAGAAGGAATAACATTGATATAATTTGGGCAGCACTCCGAATGTAAATGGAAGGAATAGAACATGAACTTGACAAGATTACAGGATGCTTGATGAAATCAACAACACACCGCCTCCGGAACTATTGAAAGAATGGCACAAGGGGTAAGAAAGATTTCAGACGTCACTCCGGTTGAGAATGGAGGCAAAACTTTGATAAGATGAGAGAGCTCGAATGAAAACACGACACTCTGGTTAGATGGATAAGCAAAGGAAAGAACATGATCTTGACAAAACAAGAAGATGGGTTGAAGAGAGCAACATCACAATGCCTCCGGAAGAAGAAAGAATGGAATGAAATGAACGGAGGGAAACAAGATCTTGAGAGAGCAAGCTTGCCACACATGCTAGGACGGAATTGTTGGATTAACAACAATGAAAGGATAAGCTTTAAGTGGGCTTATGGAAAACATCTCACAACTGAGGTGAAATTCTGCCACTAACGGAAACAACAGATTTGATTGATATGAACAAGGAGACAAGAACCTTATTCACCGGGAGGGTAAATGAAGAACTTGGATCATTTATAAGCACCATAAATAGCAACAATCCTTAGGGAAGGCTTTAGGTGAAACATGACACAAGATAACTCCAACGAAGAGGTTGATTGGTTGAAAAGATGTCTTGAGCGAAGAGGAAATGATGGATTTCGATATGTCACTCTTGAAAAACTTGTGAATCGTGAAACACGAAGGGAAAATAATCAAGAATGACATAACACCGCCTCAAAAGATAAGGTAGGAGGAATTGCTCTACGGAATGCAAGATGAGGAACACTTGAAGTATAGCTTGGCGGATCATAGCTTCAAGAGAAATCTTGACGAACAATTGAAGAATGAAAGGAATCCTTGATGAACCATCATGTAGAGCTTCCATGAAGAACTCCGTTAACAAAATGATGATACAAAGAAAGGAAAGTTTAAAACACAAGGTGAAGCCTTGTAATGATTTAGATGGAGCTTTGCGACGAGATAAAGCGGAAAACCTTGGAACTCCGGAAAAGAAAGATGAATCAATTGAAACCGAGAATTTGATGAACCTCCGGAATAAGGAATTAATCGCTTGGATGAAACACGAATAAGAACTACATTATGCGTATCTGATATGTCTCCAACGTATCTATAATTTTGGATTGCTCCATGCTATGTTATCTACTGTTTTGGGCAATATTGGGCTTTATAATCCACTTTTATATTATTTTTAGGACTAACCTATTAACCGGAGGCCCAGCCCAGAATTGCAGTTTTTTTGCCTATTTCAGTGTTTCAAAGAAAAGGAATATCAAACGGAGTCGAAACGGAACGAAATCAACTGGAGAAGTAATTTTCAGAAGGAAAGCTACCGGATGGACTTGGACCCCACGTCAGGAGCCAAGGAGGTGCTCACGAGGGTGGGGGGCGCCCACCCTAGGGCGCGCCCCCTGCCTCGTGGGGCCCCTAAAGCTCCACCGACGTACTTCCTGCACCCATATATACCTACGTATCCTAAAACTTCCAAAACGCACAATAGATCGGGAGTTCCGCCGCCAGAAGCCTCCGTAGCCACCGAAAGCCAATCTAGACCCGTTCGGCACCCTACCGGAGGGTGCAATCCCTCTCCGATGGCCATCTTCATCATCTCGGTGCTCTCCATGACGAGGAGGGAGTAGTTCTCCCTTGGGGCTGAGCGTATGTACCAGTAGCTATGTGTTTGATCTCTCTCTCGTGTTCTTGAGGTGATACGATCTTGATGTATCGCAAGTTTTGCTATTATAGTTGGATCCTATGATGTTTTCTCCCCCCTCTACTCTCTTGTAATGGATTGAGTTTCCCCTTTGAAGTTATCTTATCGGATTGAATCTTTAAAGATTTGAGAACACTTGATGTATGTCTTGCCGTGCGTATCTGTGGTGACAATGGGATATCACGTGATTCACTTGATGTATCTTTTGGTGACCAACTTGCGGGTTCCGCCCATGAACCTATGCATAGGGGTTGGCACACATTTTCGTCGTGATTCTCCGGTAGAACTTTGAGGCACTCTTTGAGGTCCTTTGTGTTGGTTGAATAGATGAATCTGAGATTGTGTGATGCATATCGTATAATCATACCCACGGATACTTGAGGTGACATTGGACTATCTAGGTGACATTAGGGTTTTGGATGATTTGTGTCTTAAGGTGTTATTCTAGTACGAACTCTAGGGCTGTTTGTGACACTTATAGGAATAGCCCAACGGATTGATTGGAAAGAATAACTTTGAGGTGGTTTCGTACCCTACCATAATCTCTTCATTCATTCTCCACTATTAGTAACTTTGGAGTGACTCTTTTGTTGCATGTTGAGGGATAGTTATGTGATCCAATTATGTTATTATTGTTGAGGGAACTTACACTAGCGAAAGTATGAACCCTAGGCCTTATTTCAACGCATTGCAATACCGTTTATGCTCACTTTTACCATTAGTTACCTTGCTGTTTTTATAATTTCAGATTACAAATACCTTTATCTACCATCCATATACCACTTGTATCACCATCTCTTCGCCGAACTAGTGCACCTATACAATTTACCATTGTGTTGGGTGTGTTGGGAACACAAGAGACTCTTTGTTATTTGGTTGCAGGGTTGCTTGAGAGAGACCATCTTCATCCTACGCCTCCTACGGATTGATAAACCTTAGGTCATCCACTTGAGGGAAATTTGCTACTATCCTACAAACCTCTGCACTTGGAGGCCCAACAACGTCTACAAGAAGAAGGTTGTGTAGTAGACACCAGTATCCTTCACCAATTTAAATTGATGACAAGCAACGGATTTGGCATACTAGTTATTCTCGTAGCGCAAACTTGAGAAGGTCTTCAATGAACCACCTGTAGGATTGGAAAGAACGAATGAATTGATATGATAAGGAATGACGAGAACTCTTGCACGAACCACCGTAAGAATTTAAAAACTATCAAGGAAAAGATAGCGAACACCGGGAAGAATTAGCACATGAACGAAGATGCTTGATTAGAGAATATTTGTTTGATGCACCGGTATGATTTGGAGAACGAGAGCTGAAAGCTGCATGAATAAATCTGAGATGATGGGCTCCGGATGATCACACTGAAAAGACTCCTGAATTGCTCTGGATGGGTGAAATGAATTCTCACAATCAAAAACAATTATGAGAGGATGGTATGAAGCTAGAACCATAAATATTGAGAGAAATGGTCCAAGATTTGAGAGAAACTCTTCTTCGGTCTTCAAAATCCGAGAATGACGACGAGAAACACCATCAAGAATTGTTGAGGCACTCCGGAATGAAAAATTAGAAAGGTTGAACCAATGATGGAAAGAATGTGAAAGATCTTGGAGAAGGCATTTGATAAATCATTCTTACGTCATACTTTGAAATGAATTTGATTATAACTCCGGAAAAATAGAAGAGTCAGGTAAGATCCTAGGAAAAGTCATGTGGGTTAGGGCCGACTCAAAAGACACACCGTTGAAGAGGTTGCTTGAAAAGAGAGATTGCACCGGTTGAATTAAATGGCTTGAATGAGATAACAACCTTGGAATAGGTTGATCGAGTGCGGAGTGGAAACATGAATCTTCGAGATATCTTCAGCACTCCAGAACAATTGAATAAGCATTTGAAACAAAGAAAGGAATATGATCAACACCAAAAAAACTTGAATTGAATCCACCAGAGAAGAAAAGAATGGAGATTGATGAACGAGTAGAGCATCTTCATGAGAACCGCCGGGTAAAACATTGAAAGACAAGAATGAAGAGTCTTCACATCCATAAGATAGATACTTGATTAAGAAATCTTAGCCCTCAAAAAAAAAGGGGGTGGGGGGGGGGGGAAAACAAAGACAACTTGAAACGGATGAAGCAAACACCATTGAGAAGACTTGAGTTGATCTTGCGGATGTTGAAAAAGATCGGATCCACTTGAAGAGAGACACACCGGTTCAGAAGAAATTGAGATGGCAAACTCAAAGATCAAGAAGGATTTATATCCACATAGGAATATGAGAACACCGCTTAGGAAAGGTATGGAATCAACATTTGACATTGAAGCAACT
Source organism: Triticum urartu (assembly GCF_003073215.2). NCBI lineage: Eukaryota > Viridiplantae > Streptophyta > Magnoliopsida > Poales > Poaceae > Triticum > Triticum urartu. Next base: position 546,428,115 of record NC_053026.1, read on the forward strand.
CGAATACAACAACTGAAAACAAAAACAAAGGATTGGCTTGCAGGATAAGCCGGAAACAAACATATGATAGAGATTTCGTCCGAAGTTTTTGTGCTGGGGCCCACATGGGCTCGATCGTACAACACCATCATGTACAAGGAAGTGCACATGACATACGAAGCATCCCCGAGTCAGCATAGCCAATGACTCTTTAAGACACAACGAGACCACTGTAAAACCAACCATGGATAGGCGAACCACTAGGCGTCGAACCCCAATCTCATATCATGCATCTGTCGGAAAGATATCCTAAGAGCTAATGGAATTCCCACCTATGAAACTCCCGAACCTTTTCGGTTATGCAATCAGGTGTTGGGGATACAGGGTAAGCATAATATCTCACCCAAACTAGCAAATCCTACATCCAGCTGTATCCATCCTTCATCACATAACCAAGAAACCTTCGGAAATCGTTTACCTCAACCTTCGAAAAGCATCCGGTATACGAGTTATGGAAATACTCCCGAACTCCCGCCCAGTACTGGGTGGCGTCGAGGTTATCTCACCAACAACTGCATAAAAGAGATTTTCGATGTTGGCGAAACTCAGGTATTCCAGAACTGCAACGATAAAATTGTGACGACAACACCTCGGAGCTCAACTCCCCGGGACGCTGCCACAACCCCTAAATGTCAGGAGGCACCAAGAACAATGTTCTCGTCACAAAACCATCGGAACGATTCCAAGATACCTGCTTGATCCTAAAAAAAATTCATGAAATTTGAGGAGAGAAGAGTCAAAACTTCTACGTCAGGAGTCCTCACCAGAGCGACGAAGGGACCGAGGAGTAAAAAGAATCCTACTCTCCGATATATATAATCCTAAAAGACTCAAAACATTTTGTTCTAGACTCAACAACGCCAGCGATTCGATCAAGCAGGGGGCTCCTAAGTCGGGGAAGGCTCTGATTACCAACTTGTAACACCCACGATGCGGCTATATCTCCCACGTGTCGGAGCATGACTTAGAGGCGTAACCGCATAGTAGGCATGTCGCAAGAGGGGTAATCTTTACACATCCCATGTATTGAATAAGAAAGGGATAAAGAATTGGCTTACATTCGCCACTTCACACAATACATAAATATAGCATTATATCATCCAGAATACAATCAAGGTCCGACTATGGAACCAAAAATAAAGAAACACCACCCCTAATGCTAGATCCCCGATCGCCCCGACTGGGCTCCACTACTAATCAACTCGAAACGAAACAACACAACGAACACGATCTTCATCGAGCTCCTCCTTGAGCTCAGTTGCGTCACCTGCACTGGTAGCATCGGCACCTGCAACTGGTTTTGAAAGTAATCTGTGAGTCATGGGGACTCAGCAATCTCACACCCTCGCGATCAAGACTATTTAAGCTTATGGGTAGGAAAGGGTAGTGAGGTGGGGCTGCAATAAGCACTAACATATATGGTGGCTAACTTACGCAAAAGAGAGCGAGAAGAGAAGCAAAGCACGGTCGAGAAGCTAAAAAGATCAAGAAGTGATCCTGAAACTACTTATGTTCAAGCATAACACGAGACTGTGTTCTCTTCCCAGACTCCGCCGAAAAGAGACCATCACAGCTACACACGCGGTTGATGCATTTTAATTAAGTTAAGTGTCAAGTTCTCTACAACCGGACATTAACAAATTCCCATCTTCCCATAACCGCGGGCACGGCTTTCGAAAGTTCAAAACCCTGCAGGGGTGTCCCAACTTAGCCCATCACAAGCTCTCACGGTCAACGAAGGATATTCCTTCTCCTAGGAAGACCCGATCAGACTCGGAATCCCGGTTACAAGACATCTCGACAATGGTAAAAGAAGACCAGCAAAGCCCCCCGATGCGCCGACATCCTGATAGGAGCTGCACATATCTCGTTCTCAAGGCAACACCGAATGAACACTACGTACAACTAAAACCAACCCTCAAGTTTCCCCGAGGTGGCGCCGCAAGTGGCTCTGTTTCGGACCAACACTTAGACAAGCACTGGCCCAGGGGGGTTAAAATAAAGATGACCCTTGAGTCTGCAGAACCCAAGGGAAGGTGATAGGTTGTTAGTGCAAATGTAAAACCAAGGTTGGGCCTTGCTGGAGGAGTTTTATTCAAGGCAAACTGTCAAGGGGTTCCCATTATAACCCAACCGCGTAAGGAACGCAAAAGCAAGGAACATAACACCGGTATGACGAAAACTAGGGTGGCAAGAGTGGAACAAAACACCAGGCATAAGGCCGAGCCTTTCATCCTTTACCAAGTATATAGATGCATTAATTAAAATAAGAGATATTGTGATATCCCAACAATAATCATATTCCAACAAGGAACAAACTCCAACTTCACCTCCAACTAGCGACGCTATAAGAGGGGCTGAGAAAAGCGGTAACATAGCCAAACAACGGTTTACTAGGAAAGGTGGGTTAGAGGCTTGACATGGCAATATGGGAGGCATGATATAGCAAGTGGTAGGTATTGCGGCATAGCAATAGAGCGGGCAACTAGCAAGCAAAGATAGAAGTGATTTCGAGGGTATGGTCATCTTGCCTGAAATCCCGCAAGGAAGAAGAACGAGTTCATGAAGAAGACAAATGGACGAAGTCGAATGGATCCTTACAAACGAGACGTTATCGGAACTAACCCGAAGAGGCAACACCGGAAAGAAGCAAACAACATAGTAAACAACCACCACATCAACATGGCATGATGCACAACCAAGTATGTTGCATGTCCGGTTTAATGAGGCATGGCACGGCAAAGTGCACAAACAAAACTACAAGTTAAGTGGAGCCCAATATGCAACGGAGTTGCATATTGAAGAAAACACCACATGACTTATTTAGTTCTCTCTTGTTTAGGTACTCAACAATATTAAATGTTGGTTAGCATGGCAAGAGGTGAAGCATAACAAAACTATACTATCTAAACAATTTAAATGGGGCCGAATATAACAAACAACAAATCCGGTAAATCCCCGTATGCATTTAGCAAATGAAGCAAACATCAATTTAAAACTTCTTGATGTTGTTATCATGATGCAGATGACATATGCAAGTTTTAAGCAATTTTATGAAAAAGTTGATAAGAGCATTATGAAGCATTTGCCATCGTGGCGGCACGAAAGGGGTGCCACGGCAATGACAATGAAAATGGTGCCACGACAACATTCCGGTTCCGGTAACTCGATTGAGATGCCGGTGCAAAAGAAAATGTGACGTGAGCGTGTCATGCAAGATGGTGGGGTAATCTCGGTAATCGGGTTCCCACGGGTTAGCGGCAAACGAGGAGGACCGAGAAAGTGACAACTCGGACACGGTGCAAACACAGGGTGCATCTCATACAACACAAGCATTCGTCCACGGGTCGTCTCGACGTTATACCTCTGAAGCATGCATTATCGGAGCGGTTCGAGTCGGCGTAGAGGAAGTAGTGGAAGTAGACGTTCTTGTGGCGGTAGTGGAAGTAGTGGTGCACATCTCAGTGAGGAAGTAGTCATTTTTGTTCGCGAAGCGGTAGTGGTACAAGGTTATCGAGGAACTTGACGAATCCATGTTCAATGGTAGTCATTCCCGATGCTTGTGAACCACGGTTCTTCGGGCAACGGTAGTCGTACACGTCCATAGATGTTCGGGTCGACGGTAGAGGAACTTGGCGGTCCATGTAGTCGAACTAGGCGCATCTGAAGGGTAGTTGGTGAATCCGAAGTAGAGGTACACTTGTTGAAGTGGGACTTGGCGTTTCGACCTGTAATCTTTGGGCGTCATGGAAGAACTTAACGTTCACGGGGTCTCGGTCTTGGCCATGGTACAGTGGCTCCATGAACACAACAGGGCCAGATGGATGCAAGGCCATGGCAGCAACGGGTCAGAGCGCTTGACAGTAACCGAAGTCAACAGGTGCTCGAGGACAGGGGCGCTCGGGGCAGCGGTGTGCAGGACGCATGTGGAGGGGTTGATGGCGACGGGCAGCGAGGTCGGCTGCTTGCTGGTGGTCGGGAGCTCCGGCAACGCAAACTGTAGGAGGCCGGCCTTGGAGCATCGGTGCTCGAGGCGAGGAGCAGGAGATGACACAGACAAAGTTGTGGGGCGCAGGGACCTGCTACGTTGAGGCAGGAGGAGGCCGGGGCAGGAGCGGCGCAGGTCGTGGTCGCCGGCGGCGACCGGACGTGGCGGCGGGATGGCGAGGTGGTAGCGGGGGCTCCGGATGGCGCGGAGGCGGAGAGGTCGACGACAGCGATTTCGGGCCAGATCGAGGAGGAGGGAGGCGAGCGAGGTGACGAGGAGGAGGCAGAGGGGATCGGGCGTGAGGTGGCGGCGCTGCGGGATCGAGAGGGATAGCTCGAGAGGAGGGCGGTCGGGGCTAGGGTTAATAGGGAACCTGATGGGCTGTGGATGGGCCTTAGAGGCCGGCCCAGTGGGGAGGGAAAAGGCCTGGCTGCTGGGATCTCTCTTCTCTCTCCAACTTTAACTGAGAAACAAATAAAGAGAAGAAAAAGAAAGAGGGGGGTTAGGGAAAGAAGTTGAACACGCGGATAATTTTCCCGGACTCACAAAAATGTGCTTGTTCCAAGAAAATAGAAAGGCCATGATTGAAAGATTTAAATTCAAACTTATTTGATTTAAATTCAAATGATTTGAATAGGAAGTGAGGGTTGGGAAGGTCCAAAAATGTTCGGATTTTTGGTGGAGCTTCGGAAAATGATGAAAGAATATATGGCAAGGTTTGAGGAGCAACTCGAAGCAGAAAAGACTTGAGAGTTTAAATTGCAAGTGTGTCACGGTAATTCCACATCCATGGAATACTTTATAATAACTCCCTAATATCGGGAGGATATGTTATAAAGAGAAGTCACCCTTCCCTCGATTTAAATAGATCAAAGATCTATGCATTTTATTTAGATTAGTTAAAAAATGACATGATGCAAGGATGAATGCAATGAACCAAACAAAACACACGACAAATCTCGGAACCCATGGAAGGCATCTGAAGCTCCGGTCTTGGGGCGTTACATGCTTCAAATCACCTACATATATCTCCTCATCTGATGATGGTATCCACACATCCTCAAATATTTGCTCCAAGCTAGAGTGTGACCTCTTCATTGGCCCTTTTCTTTTTTCCTTCTTCTTTGCTGGCTCCTGTTGTTGCTCCACCTGCACCTCCTCCTCATGCTCCACCTGCTCATCCTCCTCCTCATGCTCCACTTGCTCCTCTTCCTCATTGATAATCCACAAGTATAGGGGATCGCAACAGTTTTCGAGGGTAGAGTATTCAACCCAAATTTATTGATTCGACACAAGGGGAGCCAAAGACTATTCTCAAGTATTAAGAGCTGAGTTGTCAATTCAACCACACCTGGAAACTTAGTATCTGTAGCAAAGTGTTTAGTAGCAAAGTAATATGATAGTAGTGGAAATGGTAGCAAAAGGTAACGGTAGCAAAAGTAATGTTTTTGGTATTTTGTAGTGATGATAGCAATAGCAACGGAAAAGTAAATAAGCGAAGAACAATATATGGAAAGCTCGTAGGCAATGGATCAGTGATGGAGAATTATGCCAAATGCGGTTCATCATGTAACAGTCATAACCTAGGGTGACACAGAACTAGCTCCAGTTCATCAATATAATGTAGGCATGTATTCCGAATATAGTCATACGTGCTTATGGAAAAGAACTTGCATGACATCTTTGGTCCTACCCTCCCGTGGCAGAGGGGTACTTACGGAAACTAAGGGATATTAAGGCCTCCTTTTAATAGAGTACCGAAACAAAGCATTAACACAAAGTGAATACATGAACTCCTCAAACTATGGTCATCACCGGTAAGTATCCCGATTATTGTCACTTTGGGGTTAACGGATCATAACACATAATAGGTGACTATAGACTTGCAAGATAGGATCAAGAACTCTCATGTATTGATGAAAACATAATAGGTTCAGATCTGAAATCATGGCACTCGGGCCCTAGTGACAAGCATTAAGCATAGCAAAGTCATAGCAACATCAATCTCAGAACATATTTTCCGAAAAGTTGTTCCGTGAAGTTTCAGGTCATTCCGAGAACTTTTGTTTCTGCACATAATTCTGCTGAAAACAATGTCAGTCCGGGTTAGTTCCATTCAAATCATGCAAGTTAGAGTCCAAAACAAGGGCAAAAGTGTTTGGAAAAGTATATACGACGGAGACGTATCAACTCCCCCAAGTTTAAACCTTTGCTTGTCCTCAAGCAATTCAGTTGACAAACTGAAAGTGATAAAGAAAAACTTTTACAAACTCTGTTTGCTCTTGTTGTTGTAAATATGTAAAGCCAGCATTCAAGTTTTTAGCAAAGATTATAACTAACCACATTAACAATAACGCTTAGGTCTCAAGTTTACTCATATCAGTGGCATAATCAACTAGCGAGCAATAATAATAAATCTCGGATGACAACACTTTCTCAAAACAGTCATAATATGATATAACAAGATTGTATCTCGCTAGCCCTTTCTGAGACCGCAAAACATAAATGCAGAGCACCTTTAAAGATCAAGGACTGACTAGACATTGTAATTCATGGTAAAAGAGATCCAATCATAGTCATACCCAATATAAATTAACAGTGATGAATGCAAATGACGGTTGTGCTCTCCAGCTAGTGCTTTTTAATAAGAGGGTGATGACTCAACATAAAAGTAAATGGATAGGCCCTTCGCAGAGGGAAGCAGGGATTTGTAGAGGTGCTAGAGCTCGGTTTTGAAATAGAGATAAATTGTATTTTGAGCGTTATACTTTCATTGTCAATGTTGCAACTAAGAGATGGCGATATCTTCCATGCTAAACACATTATAGGCGGTTCCCAAACAGAATGGTAAAGTTTATACTCCCCCTCCACCAACAAGCATCAATCCATGGCTTGCTCGAAACAACGAGTGCCTCCAACATACATCAGGTCCCAGGGGGAGTTTTGTTTGCAATTAATTTTGATTTAGTTTTCATAAAGCATGGGACTGGGCATCCCGGTGACCAGCCATTTTCTCATGAGTGAGGAGCGGAGTCCACTCCTCTTGGGAATAACCCACCTAACATGGAAGATACGGACAGCCCTAGTTGAAACATGAGCTATTCGAGCATACAAAACAGGATATTTATTTGAAGGTTTAGAGTTTGGCACATACAAATTTACTTGGAACGGCAGGTAGATACCGTATATAGGTAGGTATAGTGGACTGATGTGGAATAACTTTGGGGTTTAAGGGATTGGATGCACAAGCAGTATTCCCGCTTAGTACAGGTGAAGGCTAGCAAAAGACTGGGAAGCGACCAGCTAGAGAGCGACATCAGTCATGAACATGCATTAAAATTAATCAACACCGAATGCAAGCATGAGTAGGATATAATCCACCATGAACATAAATATCGTGAATGCTATGTTGATTTTGTTTCAACTACATGCGTGAACATGTGCCAAGTCAAGTCACTTAAATCATTTAGAGGAGGATACCACCCTATCATACCACATCACAACCATTTTAATAGCATGTTGGCACGCAAGGTAAACCATTATAAGCTCCTAGATAATCAAGCATGGCACAAGAACTATGATCTCTAGTTGTCATTGCAAACATGTTTATTCATAATAGGCCGAATCAGGAACGATGAACTAATCATATTTACAAAAACAAAAGAGGTCGAGTTCATACCATCCTTTCTCATCTCAGTCAGTCCATCATATAATCATCATTATTGCCTTTCACTTGCACGATCGAACGATGTGAATAATAATAATTGTGCATGTGCATTGGACTAAGCTGGAATCTGCAAGCATTCAATAAACAGGAGAAGACAAGGCAATATGGTCTCTTTTGTCAGATCAACAATTATGCAGATAAGAGCCACTTCAACAATTTAATTATGGTCTTCTCCTATCGACCCCCAAAAAAAAGAAAAGAAATAAAACTATTTACACGGGAGAGCTCCCAACAAGTAAAAGAAGAACAGGAAATCTTTTTGGGTTTTCTTTTTAATTACTGCTACAAGCATGGAAAGTACACTAATTAAAAGCTACAACTATTTTTTTTGGTTTTTCTTAAGGTTTATCAAACACACAAGAAGAAAGCATAAAAACGAAAGTAAACTAGCATGTATGATACAATGAAAAAGTATGAGCACCGACATCTAGCAATGAGTGTGTGAACATAAATGTAATGTCGGTGGGAAATACGTACTCCCCCAAGCTTAGGCTTTTGGCCTAAGTTGGTCTATGGCCACGGCTGGCCTGACGGATATCCATAATAATAGTTGGGGTCATACTGCGAAGAAGAAGAAGACTCCGATTGCCACTGGTTGGCAATCATCTCCGGATCCCACTGGTAATTAGACGGTCGTGAAGGATCAACTTGTGGTTCCGGCTCTGGCTCCATGGCTGGTGCAGGGTTCCGATAGGCGTGAATAGCCTTTAACGGAACAAGGTACTGGCCTGCAGATAAATCAAACAAAGAAGGAGCTGGCAGGGTAATAGTCTCAGGATGATGTTTATCAAAGAACAATTTGTATTTAAGCTCTCCTTCCCTATTCTTAACAATAAAATCATGTGCCACCATACTTTTATAATCTAAATAAAAACGAGGCAGCACTTTTTCTTCCTTATCATAATGCCTAATAGGTATGTTAAAATGTGTAGTTAGGCGTGAAGCATAGATGCCTCCAAAGATGGGCCCCTTTGTACGGTTCAGACTTAACCGTTTAGCAATAATGCCGCCCATACTAACAGAGTTATCACCGAATAAACTGTGGAGCAAAATAATAATATCAGGAACACTAAGGTTTCCACAATTTCCGCGACCAATTAAACAACGACTAGCAAATAATGCAAAATAGCGTAAAACAGGAAAATGTATGCTAGTGATTCGTGCATCGGAAACCTTCCTTGTTTCCCCTACAGTGATAGTATCAATAAACTCATCCACATCCTCACAATGTGGTTCCTCTGTCTTGCCCTCGAAAGGGACTAAACAAACCCGACAAAAATCATAAAGTGACATTTCCTTATGCTCATCATATAAATGAAACTCCACCGTAGGTGGTGAGCTCCTAGAATGGAAATGAAAGTTTTGCACAAAGATATTTGTGAGTAAGAGATACTGATCGCGTTGGTCGTGGAGGAAAGCGGTGAGGCCTGCATTCTTAGCCAATTCATAAAAATCTTCATAAATCCTGGCTGCTCTCAAGAAATCATCGCAAGGCCATGCACACGACCGAACCTCTGCGGTACGAGGCAGATTATACTTAGGCTTATGTGCCTTTTCCTTCGAGCTTCGGCTCGATGAGCCCCTCAAAAGTCTCTTCATCATTTTCTGAAAAATTCTGAAATTTTTAGTAACATCAAAATAAAAGTAAACCAAACTTAATAAGATTGATAGCAACTACTCCTACAAGTGCCTAGAGCCTATATGAGGCATCAAAACTACTTGGAACCATATAAATTTGACATGCAAGCTCAAGAACAGGGTCACCTAAGCAGCAAAAATTTGCAATGAATAAAGCACTAGAACAAAAACTAATTGGACCAATGGAGGAGTCACATACCAAGGAACAATCTTCCCAAGCAGTTTTGTGAGAGGTGCTTTGAGCAAGGAGATCAAAAATGGCAGCAAAATGAGCTTGGACTTGGGTTTGAGCTAGTTGTTCGTGTTTGTGGGAGGAAGAAAGAGTGTGTGGGTGAAAGGATAAGTGGAGGAGGGCCACCATGGGCCCACGAGGCAGGGGGCGCACCCAGGGGTTAGGGTGCGCCCTCCACCCTCATGGGCAGGTGGGTGACCCCCCTGCTATGTTCTCAGTGCCAAATATTCTAAAATATTCTAGAAAAAATCATATTTAAATTTCAGGGCATTTGGAGAACTTTTATTTTCAGGGTATTTTTATATTGCACGGATAATCAGATAACAGACAGAAAAATACTATTTTTATTTTATTTAATATAAATAAGAGAAAATAAAAGTGGGGTACAGAAGGTTGTGCCTTCTAGTTTCATCCATCTCATGATCATCAAAAGGAATCCACTAACAAGGTTGATCAAGTCTTGTTAACGAACTCATTCCGAATAACATGGAACCGGAAAAATTCCGAATAACACTATGTTACCTCAACGGGGATATGCACATCCCCAATAATAAGAATATCATATTTCTTCTTGAAAGTAGGAAGAGGAAATTCAAAACCTCCAAATATAATCGATGGAATTTTTCCAATAGAGTTGATACTATGAACTTGAGGTTGTTTCCTCGGAAAGTGTACCGTATGCTCATTACCATTAACATGAAAAGTGACATTGCCTTTAATGCAATCAATAACAGCCCCTGCAGTATTCAAAAAGGGTCTTCCAAGAATAATAGACATACTATCATCCTCGGGAATAGCAAGAATAACAAAGTCCGTTAAAATAGTAACGTTTGCAACTACAGCAGGAACATCCCCACAAATACCGACAGGTATAGCAGTTGATTTATCAGCCATTTGCAAAGATATTTCAGTAGGTGTCAACTTATTCAAATCAAGTCTACGATATAAAGAGAGAGGCATAACACTAACACCGGATCCAAGATCACATAAAGCAGTTTTAACGTAGTTTCTTTTAATGGAGCATGGTATAGTTGGTACACTGGGATCTCCAAGTTTCTTTGGTATTCCACCCTTAAAAGTATAATTAGCAAGCATGGTGGAAATTTCAGCTTCCGGTATCTTCCTTTTATTAGTAACAATTTCTTTCATGTACTTAGCATAAGGATTCATTTTAAGCATATCAGTTAATCGCATACGCAAAAAGATAGGTCTAATCATTTCAGCAAAGCACTCAAAATCCTCATCATCCTTTTTCTTGGATGGTTTGGGAGGAAAAGGCATGGGTTTCTGAACCCAAGGGTCTCTTTCTTTACCGTGTTTCCTAGCAACAAAGTCTTTCTTATCATAATGTTGATTCTTTGATTGTGGGTTATGAAGATCAAGAGCAGGTTCAATTTCTATATCATTGTCATTACTAGGTTGAGCATCGTCATGAAAATTATCATTAACATTATCACTAGTTTCAGGTTCATTACCTGATTGTGTTTCAGCATCAGAAATAGAAATATCATTTGGATTCTCAGGTGTTTCAGTAATAGGTTCACTAGAAGCATGCAAAGTCCTATCATTTTTCTTTGTCTTCCTTTTAGAAGGACTAGGTGCATCCACATTATTTCTCTGAGAGTCTTGCTCAATTCTCTTAGGATGGCCTTCGGGATACAAAGGTTCCTGAGTCATTTTACCACCTCTAGTCATAACTCTAACAACATTATCATTATTCTTACTATTCAATTCATTGAGCAAATCATTTTGAGCTTTAAGTACTTGTTCTACTTGGGTGGTAACCATACAAGCATGTTTACTAATAAGTGTAAGTTCACCTTTGACATTAGCCATATAATCACCCAAGTGTTCGAGCATGTTTGAATTGTATTTCAATTGTCTACCAAAATAAGCATTAAAATCTTCTTGCTTAGCCATAAATTTATCAAACTCATCTAAGCATGGGCTAGCAAATTTAGTAAATGGGATTTCAGCTTTATCATATCTATAGAGAGAATTTACCTTTACTACCTGTGTCGGGTTATCAAGACCATGAGTTTCTTCAATAGGTGAAGGATTAAGACCATATGTTTCTTCAACAGGCGGTAAATTAAGACCATGTATTTCTTTAATAGGAGGTAAATTCTTAACATCTTCAGCTTTAATACCTTTTTCTTTCATAGATTTCTTTGCCTCTTGCATATCTTCAGGACTGAGAAATAGAATACCCCTCTTCTTCGGAGTTGGTTTAGGAATAGGCTCAGGAATTGGCTCCGGAGGTGTCCAATTATTTTTATTTGTCAACATATTATTCAATAGAATTTCAGCTTCATCCGGTGTTCTTTCCCTGAAAACAGAACCAACACAACTATCCAGGTAATCTCTGGAGGCATCGGTTAGTCCATTATAAAAGATATCAAGTATTTCATTTTTCTTAAGAGGATGATCAGGCAAAGCATTAAGTAATTGGATAAGCCTCCCCCAAGCTTGTGGGAGACTCTCTTCTTCAATTTGCGCAAAATTATATATATCCCTTAAAGCAGCTTGTTTCTTATGAGCAGGGAAATATTTAGTAGAGAAGTAATAAATCATATCCTGGGGACTACGCACACAACCAGGATCAAGAGAATTAAACCATATCTTAGCTTCACCCTTTAATGAGAACGGAAATATTTTAAGGATATAAAAGTAGTGAGTTCTCTCATCTTTAGTGAACAGGGTAGCTATATCATTTAATTTAGTAAGATGTGCCACAACAGTTTCAGATTCATAACCGTGAAAAGGATCAGATTCAACCAAAGTAATTATATCAGTATCAACAGAGAATTCATAATCCTTATCGGTAACACAGATAGGTAAAGTAGCAAAAGCAGGGTCAGGTTTCATTCTAGCATTTAGAGATTGCTGATTCCATTTAGCTAATAACCTCTTGAGTTCGTATATATCTTTGTAAGCTAAAATAGCTAAAGAAGATTCTTTATCAAAAACATAACCCTCAGGAATAAACAGGCAAGTCTTCATCATCAATTTCATCAGTATTATCAGATTCAATATTTTCAATCTCTCTAGCCCTAGCAAGTTGTTCGTCAAGAAATTCACTAAGTGGCACAGTAGTATCAAGCATAGAAGTAGTTTTATCATAAGTATCATGTACAACAGAAGTAGCATCATCAATAACATGCGACATATCAGAACGAATAGCAGAAACAGGTTTAGGTGTCTCAAGCTTACTCAAAACAGAAGGTGAATCAAGTGCGGAGCCAGATGGCAGTTCCTTACCTCCCCTCATAGTTGAGGGATAAATCTTAGTTCTCGGATCTTTCAAGTTCTTCATAATGATAAGCAGATATAAATCCCAAATGACTCAAAGAATAGAGCTATGATCCCCGGCAACGGCGCCAGAAAATAGTCTTGATAACCCACAAGTATAGGGGATCGCAACAGTTTTCGAGGGTAGAGTATTCAACCCAAATTTATTGATTCGACACAAGGGGAGCCAAAGAATATTCTCAAGTATTAGGAGCTGAGTTGTCAATTCAACCACACCTGGAAACTTAGTATCTGCAGCAAAGTGTTTAGTAGCAAAGTAATATGATAGTAGTGGTAACGGTAGCAAAAGGTAACGGTAGCAAAAGTAATGTTTTTGGTATTTTGTAGTGATGATAGCAATAGCAACAGAAAAGTAAATAAGCGAAGAACAATATATGGAAAGCTCGTAGGCAATGGATCAGTGATGGAGAATTATGCCAGATGCGGTTCATCATGTAACAGTCATAACCTAGGGTGACACAGAACTAGCTCTAGTTCATCAATGTAATGTAGGCATGTATTCCGAATATAGTCATACATGCTTATGGAAAAAAACGTGCATGACATCTTTTGTCCTACCCTCCCGTGGCAGCGGGGTCCTTACGGAAACTAAGGGATATTAAGGCCTCCTTTTAATAGAGTACTAGAACAAAGCATTAACACATAGTGAATACATGAACTCCTCAAACTACGGTCATCACCGGTAAGTATCTCGATTATTGTCACTTCGGGGTTAACGGATCATAACACATAATAGGTGACTATAGACTTGCAAGATAGGATCAAGAACACTCATATATTGATGAAAACATAATAGGTTAAGATCTGAAATCGTGGCACTCGGGCCCTAGTGACAAGCATTAAGCATAGCAAAGTCATAGAAACATCAATCTCAGAACATAGTGGATACTAGGGATCAAACCCTAACAAAACTAACTCGATTACATGATAGATCCCATCCAACCCATCACCGTCCAACAAGCCTACGATGGAATTACTCACGCACGGCGGTGAGCATCATGAAATTGGTGATGGAGGATGGTTGATGATGATGATGGCGACGGATTCTCCTCTCCAGAGCCCCGAACGGACTCCAGATCAGCCCTCCCGAGAGGTTTTAGGGCTTGGCGGCGGCTCCGTATCGTAAAACGCGATGAATTCTTCTCTCTGATTTTTTTTCTCCCCGAAACACAATATATAGAGTTGGAGTTGGAGTCGGAGGATCTCCAGGGGGCCCACGATGTAGGGGTGCACGCCCTAGGGGGGGCAGGCGCGCCCCCACCCTCGTGGACAGGTGGTGGGCCCCCTGGCCTTCATCTTTTGCAAGGATTTTTTATATTTTCCAAAAAGTTGTTCCGTGAAGTTTCAGGTCATTCCGAGAACTTTTGTTTCTGCACATAAATAACACCATGGTAATTCTGCCGAAAACAGCGTCAGTCCGGGTTAGTTCCATTCAAATCATGCAAGTTAGAGTCCAAAACAAGGGCAAAATGAAGATACACTTCATCCACATACACTTCATCCACATCAGTGTCTCCTTCAAATGAAGGAGCGGGTCCTCTCTCTGCCTCTCAAATCATTAAGCCTGTTAAGAAAGTCCTCATCTGCATCCAGATCAGAATCATCTTCAGTTAAAAGCACTGGTACTTTTTGCTTAACCATTTGAACATGCTTAGCTGCCTCCTTATGTTTCCTAAAGTTCTCAATCTTGGTTCTCCTCTTTAGCTCCATTAGTGTCTCTTGCTCATCTTGCTCCCTAGCAATATCTAAGTTTGTGCTCTGTTGTGTGGAAAAGAACTGAAGTGGCTCTCACTGCCTCTGTTTATTTAATTTCTCAGGTGATCTGAATAGAACTCCAGAAGGATTGACTTCATAGACAGGTTTTTCTCCTAATTGACTCAAAGGAACCTGCTCCTCATACAAATATCCTGAATTCAAATATGCAGGTCTTGGATCAGTGGCCCTAATCACTGTCAAATTCACTACATTCTGATCGTTATTAGCAATATGGTCAAGCATTTCATCCACCTTGTCATCATCAAAAATTTCTTCCAATCCTTCAATACCCACACCAGGCTCCCTCACAAAGTAAATGTAATCATTCAGCCCATATCCCTCTGTCTCTATTAATGCTACCAAATTGTGATATGTGATGTCTGAAATGCAGAGGGATCTCTCCAAGTTGTCTCTTTCATGGAAGTGCATTCTAACTTCCCAAATAGCATCCTCCAAACTAGACAACAAGATAATACAACAATTCTAATTAACATTGCATAATTACTATAAAAAAGTTCATAGTAATATACTCTAACTAACACTGCATATTAACAAAAAGTACAATATTTTGCTCTTATTGGCACTGCTCTAATTAACCTTACAAACAACATATCAACTTAAAAAATTAATATGACATTACAAATTAATATGAGTCTATGACAGTGGGCTATTCCCCTCCCCCTCCCCCAAAATCCGATATAGTGTTTCAGTACCCAAGCTAGGGTTTAATAGTGCAAATCAAAATGACCACACATACATACAGCCCAAGATCTAGCCGCCGAATCCTAACCCTAACTCTAACCCTAACCCTAGAATTTGTACAAATTGAGGGAAACTTACTAGACGCCGCCGAATGACGAGCCCCACCGTTGGCTTTCTGTCGGATCCGCCTTCATGGCCCTGGCCCAAGATCTAGCCGCCGCGAACTCGAGCGAGTGCTGGGGCCTGGGGTTGGGGCTGTCCGAAGGGGCGCCAGGGTTTGAGCTGTCGCAGAGATCCGCCTCTAGTGGCCTGTCATCTCCGCCACCGGCAGGCCCACCGCAGTCGCCGCTGCCACTCGCCGTCGCCATGTCTGAGAGAAGAGGGTGCGGGGGAGGGAAATAGATGGAGAAGAGCTAGCTAAGAGGGACCAGTCAAAAGGGTTCCGGCTTGAACCGGCCCGCGCACGGCGTCTAATGGCGTCTAACGAGTCAAACGGATGAACAGTTATGCCACGTCGACAAAAGCGGGTCCCACCTGTCATAATCCCACTTAAAACGACCGAACCGAGCGACTTGTGGTTTCTGCAAAAAATTAGCCTGGTAATTAGTGTTTTGGGCACAAAACTAGAGACTTGTCATTTCTGCAACCCTGGCCTTCAATGTCTATGTTTTTTTGCAATTCACTCCCTGAACTACTATCTTACACGCAGATATGCTATTCAGGTCAGGTGTTCCTCCCAGCGCAAATGACAGCCTACTAACACACACAAAATAGGACTAGGCACCACCCAAAGCAAAAGCCTCAGACGCTCTCCCTGCAGGGGGGTCACCCACATATTCTTCTGCCTAGAAGGTTCCATCCAAAATTCCAAATCTTCTGTTGTAGATCCCCCACAGCACCTCCCTGATCTTTAGCACGCCGTCCTCACTTACGCTTCTATCTTGGGTTTCCGCGATATACTCCAAGATGTCAACAAAGAGCAGATTTTGAAAACCATAGAAGAAGGATCATCAAGGAATATTTTATCAAAACAAGCTCTATTTTTAGTTTTCCACAAAATCCAACAAATCGCCACACCCCAATAAGCACCAGGCGCCTTTGACTTCTAGGGAAGGATCTGGTCCAATCGCCAAGCATGTCGGCCACTCCATCAGGAGGTCTAGACAAATCAAAGGCACAAATCATCACTTGCCATATGTATCTGGACAAACTACATTGGAACATCAGGCGATCAATATTCTCTTTGCCACCACAAAAGTGGCATTCCTCATTTCCAGTCCATCCTCTCTTCATTAGATTATCTTTCGTCAGAATACTCTTTTTGATCATCAACCATAAAAAGATTCTAATCTTTAATGGCATTCTAAGTTTCCAAATCCCTCTAAACCCAGCAAGGGGATATGATTTGAGAAACATAAACACTCCTTCACCACAAACTTCTTTTTCTTATTAAGCATCCAAATCACCCTGTCATTCTCATCTTTCTGCTCAACCTCCCCCACCAAGCTTTTCATCTCCTCCCACTGTTCCAAAATTTCCTCATGGATAGCTCTCTTGGAAGTCATAGTATCCCAACCTTCCTCCACAACTCTTTTCATAGTCACCATTTTACTAAAGGTAATACTATATAGTATGGGAAAAACTTCAGCAAGTTTTCTATTCCCGATCCACACATCTTCCCAGAACAAAGTTCTGACCCCGTTCCCAACCTCTCTCCTCGTAAGGGCAACAAAGAAGTCTTTGACTTTCATCAGCCCTGCTAGAAATGTGAGTTACAGTCCCAACGGGGCCGAGTCCAATAACACCGATTACATATCCTTGTATCTCACACTCGCTGATACCATCGCTGAGGCCGAGGCCGTGAAGGCACAAGCCAAGTTCAGCTTACTCGACCGACATGGGAATCCTGTGCCGCTCTATACCCATAGTACCATGTTAGAAGGGAGAGAGGAGTTTGGTGGAATTGTTCATTGTATTGCTTGAGCCTCGTGGGCATATATATAGGAGTACAATGACCAACTTGGAGTACAAGACAAGGCAGGACCAAATCCTAGTCTATCCTATACTTCCTAATAATCTTATACTCAACATCCGCCCGCAGTCACAACGGTAGCGATGCAGACGGTGAGACTGGAGAAGAATCCGAAGGCAAGCCAACGGACACCCCCCACAGTCATAACGGTCGATGCATCGCGGAAGTCGTGGCTGGATTGGAAACCTGACGAGGTTGCTCAAGCAAGGTGGTAGCCCTTTGTGCCGTTTGTCGAGGTAGCCAAGAGCGTGTGTGGTGGAGCCGTGGTCGGGTAGCCGTGCGAAGAATGCCGTGGTCGATGTCGATTCGGGGTGACCAGTGTCGAGGAAGTCCTTGTGAAGCCGCGGGCGCAAGGAGGCGCCGAGTTAGCATGGGCGCAAGGAGGCGCCGAGTTATCATGGGCGCAGTAGTGTCGAAGTAGTGGTGCGCCGGAAAGAAGACGTTGTTGACAACGCATCGCGCCGGGGTTGCCAAGCTCGGGGACACATCATAGACGAAGGCACGCACCGGTGTTGCCACCACCGAGCATGCGTAGACGGACGAAGAAGAAGTTGATGAAGCGCCGCACCAGGCTTACCAGGCTCGGGGACACATCATGGACGAAGGCACGCTTCGGTGTTGCCAGCACTGGGCATGCGTAGACTGGGACCTGCACGAGCTGTACGTCATTTAGAAGAACTCGGAGAAGACAGCAAAGAAGGAATCAACGACAGTTGCGGTGCCAATCAGCGCGGGGCCGATGTCTCTCGCGGGTGTCGAAGTAGAAGAAGTGGTCGGGGTAGATGACGGCGACGCTGGCGACAGGCTGGTGCTGGACAAAGACGATGAAGGTGGACGGGCGGCGGTGGCAGCTATGGGGGTAGCGGCGGCGACGACCAAAGAAGAGCGGCGGCGGCTAGGTTAGGAGTGCGGTGGCGGTGCTCGAAGTAGGCGAAGAACCCTAACAGCATGACGAAGACCGATGCGGGCGGTGGTGTTCCCGCGCCAAGGGAGACGGCGCAGTGCATACCACGGGAGGTCGACAGGCGGTGACTGATACGTCTCCAATGTATCTATAATTTGATGAAGTATTCATGCTATTATATTATCCATCTTAGATGTTTTATATGCATTTATATGCTATTTTATATGATTTTTGGGACTAACCTATTAACCTAGAGCCCAGTGCCAGTTTCTATTTTCCCTTGTTTTTGAGTATTGCAGAAAAAGGAATACCAAACAGAATCCAATTGACGTGCCAATTTTTGATGATTTTTTATGGACCAAAAGAAGCCCCGGAGTAAAAGAGTTGGACCAGAAGAGTCCCGAGCCGTCCACGAGGGTGGGGGCGCGCCCCACCCCCTGGGCGTGGGCCCCTATCTCATGGACGACTTGGAGACCCCCTGACGTGAAACCGACGCCAAAAATTCCTATAAATAGAGAAACCCCCAGAAAATAACCTAGATCAGAAGTTCTGCCGCCGCAGGCCTCTTTAGCCATGAGAACTCAATTTAGGCCCTATCTGGCACCCGGCCGGAGGGGGCCATCATCACCGGAGGGCATGGAGGATGATCCCGGAGGGGCCATCATCACCATAAAGGCCAAGGACCAGAGGGAGAACCTCTCCCGATCCAGGGGAGGCCATGGAGGAGGAAGCACAAAGGGGAGAACCTCTCCTCCTCTCTCTTGGTGGCACCGGAGTGCCATCAAGAGGGGAATCATCGCCACGGTGATCATCTTCATCAACATCACCATCATCATCACCATCCTCATCTCTTTTACGCGGTCCACTCTCCCACACCCCGCTGTAATCCCTACTTGAACATGGCGCTTTATGCCACATATTATGATCCAATGACGTGTTGCCATCCTATGATGTTTTGGGTACATATCCTTTATCTTTGGGTTGATTGATGATCTAGATTGGTACGAGTTTTATGTTTTATTTTGGTATCGTCCTATTGTGCCCTCCATGTCGCACAAGCATGAGGGATTCCCGCTGTAGGGTGTTGCAATACGTTCATGATTCGCTTATAGTGGGTTGCTTGAGTGATAGAAGCATAAACCCGAGTAAGGGGGTTGTTGTGTATGGGATAAAGGGGACTTGATGCTTTAATTCTATGGTTGGGTTTTACCTTAATGATCTTTAGTAGTTGCGGATGCTTGCTAGAGTTCCAATCGTAAGTGCATATGATCCAAGAAGAGAAAGTATGTTAGCTTATGCCTCTCCCTCATATGAAATTGCAATGACGACTATCGGTCTTGTTAACAATTGCCTAGGACAATTCCACACACCGACCCATCATTATTCCACACTCATTGTTTATAATATTTAGTAATATATTCTAACTTTATGATAACAACACCTAATTTCATATTTTATCTCTCCAATATCATGCAAAGTTATCCTCTTCATACCCACAACGTAGTTTTATTTCTCGTTTCTAGTTGGAAGCAAACGTTTGGTGTACGTAGAGTCGTATCAGTGGCAGAGAGGGCTTGAGAGAATATTGATCTTACCTTTAGCTCCTTGTGGGTTCACACTCCATACTTATCACTTCCACCTTTATGAATTGCTACGATGATTCCCTGCACTTGGGGATTATCAAGCTCTTTTCTGGCGCTGTTGCCGGGGAGCAATAGCGTGGGGTTGATATTCTTGTGTATGCCTGTTTTCTTTCTTCACTAAGTAGATTTTGTTTTTCCCTTTTTATTTCTGCTAGTTGTGGGTGAAACATACAAATAATGAAATAATGAAAACACAAAAAAATTACTTGCCTCTCATTCCTAAGAAGTTTTTCAATAAGAGAATTGATAGGAAGGTTGTGCATTGGAGAAGTGAGGGTCAACCTTGAACACTTGTGTTCATGCTCATGGAAACAATGTAAAAAAATTCAAGGAAGCTTCTCTGAAAATAATTATCCCCTTGTATATATCCATTGTATTATAAAAATAATTTGCCAAGCCTTGGTTTTAGGATGATTAGATTGCTTGTTTACTTTGTTCAATACAAAAATAGAAACTTTGGCTGTAGCGCGTGATTTTACATTTTTTTTATTGGAAAGTCAAATGGGTCTGAAACTTTTTGCACATTACTTCTGTACATACTGTTTAAATTTTCATATTTGTTTAGAATTTTTTGGAGTTAGAGAAGTATACTAAACTTCTAGATTACTACAGACTGACCTGTTTTTGACAAATTATGTTTTCTATGTGTTGATCGCTTATTTTGATGAATCTATGGGTAGTATCGAGGGGTATGAACCATGGTGAAGTTGGAATACAGTATTGATGTCTACTACGCAACCTTCTTCTTGTAGACATTGTTGGGCCTCCAAGTGCAGAGGTTTGTAGGATAGTAGCAAATTTCCCTCAAATGGATGACCTAAGGTTTATCAATCCGTGGGAGGCATAGGTTGAAGATGGTCTCTCTTAAACAACCTTGCAACCAAATACTCCCTCTGTTCCTTATTGTAAGGTGTATTGGTTTTTCAAAAAGTCAACCATTGTCTATGTTTGACCAACTTTATAGCAAATCTATAAAGATTTAGAATACCGAATATGTAAAATATAAAAATATATTTCATGGTGAATCTAGTGACAATGATTTGGTGTTCTAGACATTGATATTTTTTTCTAAAAACATGGTCAAAGTTAGAGAAGTTTGACATTTTGAAAAAATAATACATATTATATTGATGAACAGAGAGAGTAACAAAGAGTCTTGTGTCCCCAACACACCCAATACAATGGTAAATTGCATAGGTGCACTAGTTCGGCGAAGAGCTGGTCATACAAGTGCAATATAGATGATAGATATGAGTATTTGTAATCTGAAAATATAAAAACAGCAAGGTAACTAATGATAATAGTGAGCGTAAACGGTATTGCAATGCTAGGAAACAACGCCTAGGGTTCATACTTTCACTAGTTCAAGTTCTCTCAACAATAATAACATAATTGGATCATATAACTATCCCTCAACATGCAACAAAGATTCACTCCAAAGTCACTAATAGAGGAGAACAAACGAAGAGATTATGGTAGGGTACGGAACCACCTCAAAGTTATCCTTTCTGATCGATCTATTTAAGAGTCAGTAGTAAAAATAACATGAAGCTATTCTTTCCGTTCGATATATCATAGAGTTCGTACTAGAATAACAGCTTAAGATACAAATCAACCAAAACCCTAATGTCACCTAGATACTCCAATATCACCTCAATTATCCGTGGGTATGATTATACGATATGCATCACACAATCTCAGATTTATCTATTCAACCAACACAAAGAACTTCAAAGAGTGCCCCAAAGATTCTACCGGAGAGTCAAGACGAAAACGTGTGCCAACCTCTATGCATAAGTTCACGGAACTCGCAAGTTGATCACCAAAACATACATCAAGTGGATCACGTGATATCCCATTGTCACCACAGATAAGTGATACGTCTCCAACGTATCTATAATTTTTGTTTTTCCATGCTATTATATTAACAACTTTGGATGTTTTATATGCATTTATATGCTATTTTATATGATTTTTGGTACTAACCTATTAACCTAGAACCCAGTGCTAGTATCAGTTTTTTCCTTGTTTTAGAGTATCGCAGAAAAGGAAAATCAAACGGAGTCTAATTGACCTGAAACTTCATGGAACTTATTTTTGGAACGGAAGCAATCCAGAAGACTTGGGGTTTACGTAAGGGAAGCAACGAGGAAGGCACGAGGCAGGGGGCGCGCCCTCCACCCTCGTGGGCCCCTCGTGGCTCCCCTGACGTATTTCTTCCTTCTATATATACCAATATACCCTAAAACCATCGGGGAGCATAATAGATCGGGAGTTCCACTGCCAGAAGCCTCCATAGCCACCAAAAACCAATCTAGACCCGTTCCGGCACCCTGCCGGAGGGGGAATCCCTCTCCGGTGGCCATCTTCATCATTTCGGCGCACCCTCGGGGCTGAGGGTATGTACCAGTAACTATGTGTTTGATCTCTCTCTCTCTCTCGTGTTCTTGAGGTGGTACGATCTTGATGTATCGCGAGCTTTGCTATTATAGTTGGATCTTATGATGTTTCTCCCCCTCTACTCTCTTGTAATGGATTGAGTTTTCCCTTTGAAGTTATCTTATCGGATTGAGTCTTTAAGGATTAGAGGACACTTGATGTATGTCTTACGTGGGATACCCGTGGTGACAATGGGGTATTCTATTGATCCACTTGATGTATGTTTTGGTGATCAACTTGCGGGTTCTACCCATGAACCTATGCATAGGGGTTGGCACACGTTTTCGTCTTAACTCTCTGGTAGAATCTTTGGGGCACTCTTTAAAGTACTTTGTGTTGGTTTGAATAGATGAATCTGAGATTGTGTGATGCATATCGTATAATCATACCCACAGATAATTGAGGTGATATTGGAGTATCTAGGTGACATTAGGGTTTTGGTTGATTTGTGTCTTAAGGTGTTATTCTAGTACGAACTCTATGATAGATTGAACGGAAAGAATAGCTTCATGTTATTTTACTACGGACTCTTGAATAGATCGATTAGAAAGGATAACTTTGAGGTGGTTTCGTACCCTACCATAATCTCTTCGTTTGTTCTCCTCTATTGGTAACTTTGGAGTGACTCTTTGTTGCATGTTGAGGGATAGTTATATGATCCAATTATGTTATTATTGTTGAGAGAACTTGCACTATTGAAAGTATGAACCCTAGGCCTTGTTTCCTAGCATTGCAATACCGTTTGTGCTCACTTTTACCATTAGTTACGTTGCTGTTTTTATATTTTCAGATTACAAAAACATATATCTATTATCCATATACCACTTGTATCACCATCTCTTCGCCGAACTAGTGCACCTATACAATTTACCATTGTATTGGGTGTGTTGGGGACACAAGAGACTCTTTGTTATTTGGTTGCAGGGTTGCTTGAGAGAGACCATCTTCATCCTACGCCTCCTACGGATTGATAAACCTTGGGTCATCCACTAGAGGGAAATTTGCTACTATCCTACAAACCTCTGAACATGGAGGCCCAACAACGTCTACAAGAAGAAGGTTGTGTAGTAGACATCAATAAGCACATGCAAGACGTACATCAAGTGTTCTCAAATCCTTAAAGACTCAATCCGATAAGATAACTTCAAAGGGAAAACTCAATCCATTACAAGAGAGTAGAGGGGGAGAAAACATCATAAGATCCAACTATAATAGCAAAGCTCGCGATACATCAATATCGTACCACCTCAAGAACACGAGAGAGAGAGAGGGAGAGAGAGAGAGAGATCAAACACATAGCTACTGGTACATACCCTCAGCCCCGAGGGTGGACTACTCCCTCCTCGTCATGGAGAGAACCGGGATGATGAAGATGGCCACGGAGAGGGATCCCCCCCCAGGCAGGGTGACGGAACGGGTCTAGATTGGTTTTCGGTGGCTACAGAGGCTTCTGGCGGCGGAACTCCCGATCTATTTTGCTCTTTGATGTTTTTAGGGTATATTGATGTATATAGGTGAAAGAAGTCGGTCAGTGGAGCCACGAGGGGCCCATTAGGGTGGGGGCGCGCCCTGGGGGGCAGGCGCGCCTCCCTGTCTCATGGCCACCTCGAAGCTTGCTTGATGTATACTCCAAGTCTCCTGTATTGCTTCCGTTCCAAAAATAACTCTCCCGAAGGTTTCATTCCATTTGGACTCCGTTTGATATTCCTTTTCTTCGAAACACTGAAATAGGCAAAAAAAACAACAATTTGGGCTGGGCCTCCGGTTAATAGGTTAGTCCCAAAAATAGTATAAAAGTGTATAATAAAGCCCATAAACATCCAAAACAGATAATATAATAGCATGGAACAATCAAAAATTATAGATACGTTGGAGACGTATCAGCATCCCCAAGCTTAATTCCGGCTCGTCCTCGAGTAGGTAAATGATAAAAACAGAATTTTTGATGTGGAATGCTTTCTAGAATATTCTTTAATGTAATTTTATTTCTTGTGGCAAGAATATTCAGATCCATAAGATTCAAGACAAAAGTTTAATAATTGACATACAAATAAAAATACTTCAAACATACTAACAAAGTAATCATGTCTTCTCAAAATAACATGGCCAAAGAAAGCTATCCCTACAAAATCATATAGTATGGCTATGCTCTATCTTCATCACACAAAATATTTAAATCATGCACAACCCTGATGACAAGCCAAGCAATTGTTTCATACTTTTGATGTTCTCAAACTTTTTCAATCTTCACGTAATACATGAGCGTGAGCCAAGGATATAGCACTATAGGTGGAATAGAATGGTGGTTGTGGAGAAGACAAAGAGGAGAAGATAGTCTCACATCAACTAGGCGTATCAACGGGCTATTGAGATGCCCATCAATAGATATCAATGTGAGTGAGTAGGGATTGCTATGCAACGGATGCACTAGAGCTATAAGTGTATGAAAGCTCAACAAAAGAAACTAAGTGGGTGTGCATCCAACTTGCTTGCTCACGAAGACCTAGGGCAATTTGAGGAAGCCCATCATTGGAATATACAAGCCAAGTTCTATAATGTAAAATTCCCACTAGTTTATGAAAGTGACAACATAGGAGACTCTCTATCATGAAGATCATGGTGCTACTTTGAAGCACAAGTGTGGTAAAAGGATAGTAGCATTGCCCCTTCTCTCTTTTTCTCTCATTTTTTTTGTTTTTCTTTTTTTATTTGGGCATTTTCTTTTTTTTAATCTTTTTTTTCTTTTTTTTATATTTTTCGTCCGGAGTCTCATCCCGACTTGTGGGGGAATCATAGTCGCCATCATCCTAGACGTTGTTGGGCCTCCAAGTGCAGAGGTTTGTAGAACAGTAGCAAATTTCCCTCAAGTGGATGACCTAAGGTTTATCAATCCATGGGAGGCGTAGCTTGAAGATGGTCTCTCTCAAACAACCCTGCAACCAAATAACAAAGAGTCTCTTGTGTCCCCAACACACCCAATACAATGGTAAATTGTATAGGTGCACTAATTCGGCGAAGAGATGGTGATACAAGTGCAATATGGATGATAGATATGAGTATTTGTAATCTGAAAATATAAAAACAGCAAGGTAACTAATGATAAAAGTGAGCGTAAACAGCAAGGTACCCATATGCACATGAGCAAATGCACACAAAATCACTTCATTCAATCAAACAAGGGCTTACAATCGGTCTAACTATCGCAGAAGTAAACTATCGCAAAAGTGCTCGACTATAATGTTTACAGGGGGAAATGCTACTACTATCTGGTGGTCATCTAGAAATTTGAACCGGTGGAAGACTCCATGATATCTGCTCCAGCTTCGTCTTCAAAGTCGGGTTCACTTGGATCCGAATCGGTGTCGTCGATGATGATGTAGTTGTCCGGACATGCGACGTACTCGTCTCCTCCTTGGATGCTAACTTCCTCTTGAGTTCTTCAATCTCCTGCTTAAGATCGCCATTGTGTCTTGCTAGAGCTACGATCTCGTCCATGTAGTCCTTGCGTGTAGACTTCAGTTCTCCTTCTAGCTCGATGATCCTTGCCTTCGCATTCTTCAACTCTATCATATCATTGCACATCTGGTTCTCGTGGCGTCGAATGTGCTGGTTTAACTCCTGGATGAAAGATGCAATGGATCTATCCTTCTTGGTGCTGACTAACTCCCATTGTTCATCTCGGCGTCCGCAAATCTGGTAGATAGTGTCCTTGAGGTCTTCTTGGTAAACTTCTCCAATGCGTCCTATGGTGATATGAGCTGCCATGCTCCTTCCCAGACTCCAGGTTGGTGCATTGAAAACACTATCTATAGGCTTCGTGATTGGCGCGAATGTCCTTCCCGGAACGTGAGCTTGAATCTTCCAGCGCTCCTCTTCAGGCAGAGTGGCGTTGAAGGTTCCCGTGAAGCTTGGTAATCCAATGTTCAGGTACTTGGTGACTTCCTTCAAGTGAAATCCAAAAGGTGTGCCTTCATCCGGTTGAGCGTACTTAATCTTCGCGTGCGTCATCCTAAAGAGTAGAAAAGATGAGGAGTTAGAAAATGAGAAGAGAATGGTGATCTATGGCTTTAACTTAGTGGTCGTGTCCTACAGTCAGCGTGTGCTCTGATACCATCTCTGTCGCGACCCGACCCGAATGGATCAAGCGCTCTGTGCTCAGGTGTCATCCCTAGACCAGTAATGCTGACACCACACAGTACATCGAAGGGTTTATAGCAGAGTGGCAATCACACACTTATTACATCGTTGTCTCAAAAGAGAGCTTATTACAATAAATATGGCTTAAGGCCATCTAGTGTCGATAACAGCGGAAGACTTGGAAGTTAAATGGGTCCATCAACTCCAACGGCATCACTGAGTATAGAACCACGACCTAAAAGCATCTTACTCGTCGTCTGAAAAGTCTGCAACATGAGAAGTTGCAGCCCGAAAACGGGTCAGCACATGGAATATGCTAGCAAAGTAACACATAGAGAGTAATGGAATGAAACAGCTAAACTATATGCATATATGGCTTGGTGGAAAGCTCTATGGTTACAGTTTTGGCGTAAAGCCAGTTTTTCCTACTGCAAAAGGAATAAATTTATTTAACTATCATGGTGGTTGTAAACATCGAGAATGGTTTGACAGCATTCCGATTCCCAATTAAGTGAACAATTAAAACCAACATAATTAGAAGTACATGATGAGATTCACATGAATATTCAAGTACTAGATACTCAAGGTTGTCCATAACGCAGGGACACGGCTAATCCATGATTAAGTTTGTACACTCTGCAGAGGTTTGCGCACTTTTCCCCCACAAGACTCGAATCGGCCTCGTTTGTTTTCTCGCACTACAGGGTGTTTGAGAAGACGGATGACCAAGACACAGTCTTTCAGAAGCACTAGCACCTTACATGTGGGTAGACCGGTACACCTACTTTCCCCTACATCTGCTAGTCTACCCATAAGAGTTCGCACGACTTAGTCAACTATGCCAGAGCCCATAATGGCTTGTGGCTACACACGGAAGTTAATAGCATGAAAGATCTTATGATCCCTTTAAGCCTGGGTGGCGGTCCAAAATAAAACAGGGCAAGTCTGATAGACCATCAGGTGCCTCAATCCACCCAGATGTGTGTTTAAGTTGCCACTTAGATAAACCAATTAAAAATTATCAATCTCACATCTGTCATGGATATCTACTCACCCAATTCCACGTCCTACTAGCATAGCATGGGGCATATAAGCAAACGTAGAAGTAACTCCCAAAGGTTTCATAATAATACAGGTAATAGGTACTACCTCATCTACTTCCCATCCCAACAATTTATTTAGATCCTAATCCAATGCAATGTGAGAGGATTGATCTAATGCAATAAACATGGGTTGTAGAAAAAGGTATGAATCAAAGTGTTACTTGGCCTTGCTGATGATCCGCGAGACCTAGGGTTTCGAAGTAACAAGCGGCGCAATCCGGGTGATCTATCGCAGACAAACAACAAGCACACAATAAGTACTCATCTAATGCACAGGTAAAACTCGAACAAGAGAACGAACCAGAAAGTTCAACTTAAGAACTCCGGTTGCAAAGAAAGAACGAACCGAACAAAGAAACGGAAAACAAACGGCGGAAGAAAACAACTCGGTTCTAGCAAGTTGAAACTAGGTCAAATTTTACGGGGCAAAAACTTGTTTAAGTTGATTAGACGGAACGGCGGTTTCGAAACGAAACTCCAGGCGCTTGAATCACCTGATTCCGATAAACGAGCGAGAAGATAAACTAGAACGAAGATCGGATCTGAGATCGCGATCGCGGAATAAATCCGACGAGAAAAAAAGAAGAACGGTTAAACGAACGGATGTTCGTTAACCTAGAAGAATCCGGTGATCACGTTCGTTAGGACGAACGGTCCGGCGAACGGTCCAAAGGCAACTAAATCGGAAAA
Organism: Triticum urartu; assembly: GCF_003073215.2. Taxonomy (NCBI): domain Eukaryota; kingdom Viridiplantae; phylum Streptophyta; class Magnoliopsida; order Poales; family Poaceae; genus Triticum; species Triticum urartu. Next base: position 546,456,456 of record NC_053026.1, read on the forward strand.
GAAAACGAATCCGATCTAGGGTTTCGGAAAAGAAAACCGAACGAAAAACCGATTCTAGAAAACGAATCAGAAGAGAAGAAAAGAATCGGAACGATTAGAAGAAAACGATCCGAGGAAAAGAGACGCGGGGCAACCTCCGGCGAGGGGCTCCGGCGGCGTGGCGTAGGGCGGCGGCGGCGTGGGCAAGGTGCGGCGGCGGCGCTAGGGCACAAGGGCGGCGGCGCGGGTGTGGGGTGGCGGCGGTGTAGGGCGCGGGGTGGGGTGCGGTGGAGGGCTTGGGGTTTGGTTTGATGATTTAGAGGGGGGTGTTGGGGTATTTATATTGGGGAGGGGAGGAGAACTTGGGGTAGGGGGCAAGAAATAGAGTAGGAATAGGAAAGAAAAAGAGGAAACGGAGTAGGACTAAAGTCCTACTAGGAATCAAAAAAGGGGCGGCGGCAGCTCCTGCCTCTGGCGCCTGGCGCGCGCGATGGCCTGGCGCGGCCGGCTGCCTGCGCTGGGGAGGCGGTAGCTGGCCTGGGCCTTGGCCCGGCTGGCCTGCTGGATTTTTTTTCTTTTTTTAAACGGTTTCGCGCGGAGAAGAACACAGAAAAGAAAATCTAAACGGGCTCCAAAATTCCTAAAGTAAATTTTCCCCGACTCCTAAAAATGAGCCGAACAAAATGAACTTTTCTACGGACCAAAAATGCAATTTTTGAAAACGCGCATTTTTTCCCTATCCAAAGAAAATGCAAATAAAACTCCGGCAAAACCAAAATTTGATCTATTTATTAAATCTTCATTTTTTCCTAAATTTGGGAAAGTCATATTATTCCCTCTCTCATATATTTTGACACCGGAAAAATAATTGAAGATAAAATAAATAAATCAAATGATCCTCTTTTCAAAATTTGAGAAAACTCAAATATGAAAATAACGAAATCTCCAACTCTCTCCGAGGGTCCTTGAGTTGCGTGAAATTTCTAGGATCAACCAAAATGCAAGAAAATATGATATGCATGATGATCTAGTGTATAACATTCCAAATTGCAAATTTGGGATGTTACAAACCTACCCCCCTTAAGATGAATCTCGCCCTCGAGATTCGGGTTGGCTAGAAAATAGGTGAGGGTGGTCCTTGAGCAAATCTTCTTCTCTCTCCCAGGTGGCTTCATCCTTTGTGTGGTGGTTCCACTGAACTTTGCAAAACTTGATAACCTTGCTGCGAGTAACTCTGCTGGCATAATCGAGAATCTTGACTGGCTTCTCCTCATATGTTAGGTCATCCTTTAACTGAATCGCTTCAAGCGGCACGGTGTCTCTTAGCGGTATCTCCGCCATCTCGGCATGACATTTCTTCAACTGAGAAACATGGAATACATCATGAACTCCTGACAGTCCCTCTGGTACTTCCAACTTATAAGCGACTTCTCCCATACGTTGCAAGATCTTATATGGTCCAACGAAACGCGGTGCTAACTTTCCCTTAAATCCAAAGCACTTAACTCCTCGAAGTGAGGATACTCGAAGATAAACCCTGTCTCCGGTTTCGTAAACTGTCTCCTTGCGTTTAGAATCTGCGTAGCTCTTCTGCCTGGACTGGGCTACCTTGAGCCTATCGTGAATCAACTTAACTTTCCGTTCAGACTCCTTAATCAAATCTGGACCAAAGAACTGATGGTCTCCAACTTCGTCCCATGACAACGGTGTCCTGCACCTCCTTCCGTATAAAGCTTCGAAAGGTGCCATCTTTAAACTGGTTTGGTAACTGTTGTTATAAGAAAACTCCGCATACGGCAAGTTATCGTCCCAACTAGATCCATAATCTAGTGCACAAGCTCTCAGCATATCTTCCAAAATCTGATTGACTCTCTCGGTCTGTCCGTCTGTCTGCGGATGAAAAGCTGTGCTGAACTCTAGTCTGGTTCCTAAAGTTTCATGCAACTGATTCCAAAACATTGAGGTAAATTGGGTTCCTCTATCTGATACGATACTCTTCGGAACTCCATGCAAACAAATGATCCTAGTCATGTATATCTTTGCCAACTTAGCACTGGTGTAAGTGGTCTTAACTGGAATAAAATGTGCTACCTTTGTCAAACGATCAACTACTACCCATATCGAGTCATAGCCTGATTTTGTCCTGGGTAGTCCTGTGATAAAATCCATGCCTATCTTATCCCACTACCATTCGGGTATCGGCAATGGTTGTAACAATCCTGCTGGCTTTTGATGCTCTGCCTTTACTCTCTGACATACGTCACAAACTGCTACATATGCTGCAATATCCTTCTTCATTCCGGTCCACCAGAATGTTTCCTTCAAATCCAAATACATCTTGGTATTCCCTGGGTGAATCGAATACGGTGAATCATGTGCCTCGTGCAAAATCAACTTTCTGATCTCCGGGTCATTGGGCACATAAACACGGTCCTCAAACCATAAGGTATCGTGCTCATCCTCACAAAATCCCTTTGCTTTTCCTTCGCTCAATTTCTCTTTGATAGCGGCAATCTCCTTGTCAGATTTCTGAGCTTCTCTGATCTTATCCATCAATGTTGACTGAATCTCCAATGCTGCTACATAGCCTCTCAGAACTATTTCCAAACATAGCTCACGAAGGTTTTCTGCTAACTCCTTGGGTACTTTTCCTGTCATTACCATATTGACATGGCTCTTACGGCTCAATGCGTCAGCTACTACATTAGCTTTTCCGGGATGGTAATGCAATCTCATGTCATAATCCTTGATGAGCTCCAACCATCTCCTTTGTCTAAGGTTCAACTCCTTCTGAGTGAAAATGTACTTCAAACTCTTGTGATCCGTGTACACCTCACAATGATTTCCAATGAGGAAATGTCTCCATGTCTTCAATGCATGCACTACGGCTGCTAACTCCAAATCATGCGTAGCATAATTCAACTCATGAGGCTTCAGTTGTCGTGAAGCATACGAAACAACTCTTCCTTCTTGCATAAGCACTGCTCCAAGTCCTCGACGTGAAGCATCGCAATACACCTCATAATCCTTGGTCTGATCTGGCAAAATCAACACTGGTGAGGTAACCAAACGTTTCTTCAACTCCTGGAAACTAGCCTCACACTCCTTAGTCCATTTGAACTTAGTATCCTTCTTCAACAATTCAGTCATAGGCTTTGCAATCTTTGAAAAGTTCTCAATGAATCTCCGGTAGTATCCTGCGAGTCCAAGAAAACTCCGGATCTCTCCAACTGTCGTTGGTGATTCCCATTCGGTTACGGTCTCAACCTTAGTGGGGTCAACTGCTATACCTTCTCCGGATATAACATGTCCAAGAAATCCAACTTCCTTCAACCAAAACTCACATTTGCTGAATTTGGCGTATAACTGATGTTCCCTTAGCTTCTCCAAAACCAAACGCAAATGTTCCTTATGCTCCTCTTCATTCTTTGAATAAACCAGAATGTCATCAATGAACACTACGACGAACTTATCCAAAAACTCCATAAACACTTTGTTCATCAGGTTCATAAAATAGGCAGGTGCATTAGTCAATCCAAATGACATCGGTATACTCATACAGTCCATATCTCGTGATGAATGTTGTCTTAGGTATGTCCTGCTCTCGAATCTTCAACTGATGGTACCCTGATCGCAAATCGATCTTGGAAAACACTTTAGCTCCTTGCAACCGATCAAACAGATCGTTGATCATTGGCAATGGGTACTTATTCTTGATGGTTACTTCATTCAATCCTCGATAATCTACAACCATCCTTAATGATCCATCCTTCTTTTCCACTAGAAGTACTGGTGATCCCCAAGGCGAAGAACTTGGGCAAATGTAACCTTTATCCAATAACTCCTTAATCTGATTCTTAATTTCTACCAAATCCTTTGCTGGCATCCGGTATGGTCGCTTCGATATTGGGCCGGTACCTGGCAAAAGCTCAATCAAAAACTCAATGTCCCTATCCGGTGGCATGCCTGGTAATTCCTCAGGAAATACATCAGGAAAATCCTTTACCACTGGTACTTCTTCTTGCACAACTCCTGTTAAAGAATTTACTTGTGTCCTGTTTGGCACATGACGGGATACATACTTGATCCTTCTTCCTTCTGGTGTGGTAAGCAAAATTGTCTTACTGGCGCAATCGATGTTCCCTTCATACTTCGATAACCAATCCATGCTTAATATCACATCCAATCCTTGAGATTCCAATACTATTAGGTCTGAGGGAAACACATAGTTACCAATCCTTAATGGTAACCGATCACACCATCGTCTGGCCATAAACTCCGCTCCTGGTGAGCTTACTAACATGGGTGACCTAAGGGCTTGGGTTGGCAGGTTATATTTATCCACAAATCCCCTTGATATGTATGAATGCGATGCACCAGTATCAAAAAGAACGAGTGCAGTAAATGACTTAACCAGAAACTTACCGATTACTGCATCGGGCTGATCTTCAACCTCCTCCACATTAATGTGGTTCACCTGTCCCCTATTGAAAGGGTTCGGCTTCTTCCCAGAGCTTCCATTGCCATTTCCATTCTGGCCTTCGGGACATTCATTGGCATAATGTCTGGTCTTGGAACACTTGAAACAGGTGACTTGACTCAGATCTCTCTTGGTTGGGGTCGATGGGGTGGTCCGGTTCTGGCCGTTGCTTCCTCCATTCCCATTACCATTCTTGTGGCCATTATGGTTGTGAGAGCTTCCTCCTCCATGGGTATGCTGAAACTGAAATCCCGGTTTAGGGGTAAAACAGGGCTTCTGCTGGGCTCCAGAGTTATACTTCCCCTGTCCATACTTCCTCTTACGGTTCTCAATCTGCTGTTTCTTTCCTTCAATCATGATGGCACGATCTACCAACTCCTGGTAGTTGTTGAAACTCGCTACCATCAACTGCATGCTTAGTTCATCATTCAGTCCTTCTAGAAACTTCTCCTGCTTAGCTGCATCCGTAGCAACGTCATCTGGGGCATAACGTGCTAACTTGCTGAAATCGTCAACGTACTGGCCAACTGTTCTTCCTCCTTGGCGTAAGTTGCGAAACTCACGCTTCTTCATGGCCATAGCTCCTGCTGAAACATGGGCAGTGCGGAAAGCTTGCTGAAACTGATCCCATGTGACAGTGTCAACTGGGTAAGTGGCTGTGAAATTCTCCCACCATGCTGCCGCGGGTCCGTCAAGCTGGTGAGCGGCAAACTTCACTTCCTCACCATCTGTGCATCCTGCAGTGGTCAACTCCCTTCCTATCTTACGGAGCCAATCGTCTGCTACTATCGGCTCGGTGCTACTAGAAAACACCGGCGGATTCAGCCTAAGAAAACGGGCTAAGTGGTCAACAGGTGGTGGTGGTGGTGGGTTGTTGTTCTGCTGGTTCTGGACTAACATCTGCATCAATTGATTCTGTTGCTGGATCAACTGAGTAAGCTCCGGTGGGAATCCATTGTCACGTCTCGGAGGCATCTGAGGGTTTAGAAAAGACGAGAATTAAGAATAGAGTGAGGTCTAAAGGAAAACATACCCATATGCACATGAGCAAATGCACACAAAATCACTTCATTCAATCAAACAAGGGCTTACAATCGGTCTAAACTATCGCAAAAGTGCTCGACTAATGTTTACATGGGGGAATACTACTACTATTTGGTGGTCATCTAGAAATTTGAACCGGTGGAAGACTCCATGATATCTGCTCCAGCTTCGTCTTCAAAGTCGGGTTCACTTGGATCCGAATCGGTGTCGTCGATGATGATGTAGTTGTCCGGACATGCGACGTACTCGTCTCCTCCTTGGATGCTAACTTCCTCTTGAGTTCTTCAATCTCCTGCTTAAGATTGCCATTGTGTCTTGCTAGATCTACGATCTCGTCCATGTAGTCCTTGCGTGTAGACTTCAGTTCTCCTTCTAGCTCGATGATCCTTGCCTTCGCATTCTTCAACTCTATCATATCATTGCACATCTGGTTCTCGTGGCGTCGAATGTGCTGGTTTAACTCCTGGATGAAAGATGCAATGGATCTATCCTTCTTGGTGCTGACTAACTCCCATTGTTCATCTCGGCGTCCGCAAATCTGGTAGATAGTGTCCTTGAGGTCTTCTTGGTAAACTTCTCCAATGCGTCCTATGGTGATATGAGCTGCCATGCTCCTTCCCAGACTCCAGGTTGGTGCATTGAAAACACTATCTATAGGCTTCGTGATTGGCGCGAATGTCCTTCCCGGAACGTGAGCTTGAATCTTCCAGCGCTCCTCTTCAGGCAGAGTAGCGTTGAAGGTTCCCGTGAAGCTTGGTAATCCAATGTTCAGGTACTTGGTGACTTCCTTCAAGTGAAATCCAAAAGGTGTGCCTTCATCCGGTTGAGCGTACTTAATCTTCGCGTGCGTCATCCTAATAGAGTAGAAAAGATGAGGAGTTAGAAAATGAGAAGAGAATGGTGATCTATGGCTTTAACTTAGTGGTCGTGTCCTACAGTCAGCGTGTGCTCTGATACCATCTCTGTCGCGACCCGACCCGAATGGATCAAGCGCTCTATGCTCAGGTGTCATCCCTGGATCAGTAATGCTGACACCACACAGTACATCGAAGGATTTATAGCAGAGTGGCAATCACACACTTATTACATCGTTGTCTCAAAGAGAACTTATTACAATAAACATGGCTTAAGGCCATCTAGTGTCGATAACAGCGGAAGACTCGGAAGATAAATGGGTCCATCAACTCCAACGGCATCACTGAGTATAGAACCACGACCTAAAAGCACCTTACTCGTCGTCTGAAAAGTCTGCAACATGAGAAGTTGCAGCCCGAAAACGGGTCAGCACATGGAATATGCTGGCAAAGTAACACATAGAGAGTAATGGAATGAAACAGCTATACTATATGCATATATGGCTGGTGGAAAGCTCTATGGTTACAGTTTTGCGTAAACCAGTTTTTCCCTACTGCAAAGGAATAAATTTATTTAACTATCATGGTAGTTGTTAAACATCGAGAATGGTTGACAGCATTCCGATCCCAATTAAGTGAACAATTAAAACCCAACAACATTAATTATAAGTAACATGATGAGATTCACATGATATTCAAGTACTAGATACTCAAGTTGTCCATAACCGGGGACACGGCTAATCATGATTAGTTTGTACACTCTGCAGAGGTTTGCGCACTTTTCCCCACATGACTCGATCGCCTCCGTTTGTTTTCTCGCACTACATGGTGTTTGAGAAACGGATGACCGAGACATAGTCTTTCAGAAGCACTAGCACCTTACATGTGGGGTAGACCGTACCACCTACAACCCCTACATCTGCTAGTCCACCCCGTAAGAGTTCGCACAACTTAGTCAACTATGCCAGAGCCCATAGTAGCATGTGGCTGCACACGGAAGTTTCTAGCATGAATTATCTTATGATCCCTTTAAGCCTGGGTGGCGGTCCAAAATAAAACAGGCAAGTCCTGATAGACATCAGGTGCCTCAATCCACCCAGATGTGTGTTTAAGTGGCCACCTTAGATAAACCGTTAAAAATTATCAACTCACATATGTCATGGATATCACTCACCCTATCCACGTCTACTAGCATAGCATGGCATAATAAGCAAACGTAGAAGTAACTCCCAAAGGTTTCATAATAATACAGGTGATAGGTACTACCTCATCTACTTCCCATCCCACAATTTAATTAGATCCTAATCATGCAATGTGAGAGGATTGATCTAATGCAATAAAACATGGGTTGTAGAAAAGGTATGATCAAAGTGTTACTTGCCTTGCTGATGATCCGCGAGACCTAGGGTTTCGAAGTAACAAGCGGCGCAATCCGGTTGATCTATCGCAGACAAACAACAAGCAGCCAATAAGTACTCATCTAATGCATAGGTAAAACTCGAACAAGAGATCGAACCAGAGAGTTCAACTTAAGAACTCCGGTTGCAAAGAAAGAACGAACCGAACAAAGAAACGGAAAACAAACGGCGGAAGAAAACAACTCGGTTCTAGCAAGTTAAATCTAGGTCAAATTTTACCGGGGCAAAAACTTGTTTCAGTTGATTAGACGGAACGGCGGGTTCGAAACGAAACTCCAGGCGCTTGAATCACCTGATTCCGATAAACGAGCGAGAAGATAAACTAGAACGAAGATCGGATCTGAGATCGCGATCGCGGAATAAATCCGACGAGAAGAAAAAGAAGAATGGTTAAACGAACGGATGTTCGTTAACCTAGAAGAATCCGGTGATCACGTTCGTTAGGACGAATGGTCCGGCGAACGGTCCAAAGGCAACTAAATCGGAAAAGAAAACGAATCCGATCTAGGGTTTTGGAGAAGAAAACCGAAACGAAAAACCGATCTAGAAAACGAATCAGAAGAGAAGAAAAGCATCGGAACGATTAGAAGAAAACGATCCGAGAAAAAGAGACGCGGGGCAACCTCCGGCGAGGGGCTCCGGCGGCATGGCGTAGGGCGGCGGCGGCGTGGGAAAGGTGCGGCGGCGGCGCTAGGGCACAAGGGCGGCGGCGCGGGTTTGGGGTGGCGCGGTGTAGGGCGCGGGGTGGGGTGCGGTGGAGGGCTTGGGGTTTGGTTTGATGATTTGGAGGGGGGTGTTGGGGTATTTATATTGGGGAGGGGAGGAGAAAACTTGGGGTAGGGGGCAAGAAATAGAGTAGGAATAGGAAAGAAAAAGAGGAAACGGAGTAGGACTAAAGTCCTACTAGGAATCAAAAAAGGGGCGGCGGCAGCTCCTGCCTCTGGCGCCTGGCGCGCGCGATGGCCTGGCGCGGCCGGCTGCCTGCGCTGGGGAGGCGGTAGCTGGCCTGGGCCTTGGCCCGGCTGGCCTGCTGGATTTTTTTTCTTTTTTTAAACGGTTTCGCGCGGAGAAGAACACAGAAAAGAAAATCTAAACGGGCTCCAAAATTCCTAAAGTAAATTTTCCCCGACTCCTAAAAATGAGCCGAACAAAATGAACTTTTCTACGGACCAAAAATGCAATTTTTGAAAACGCGCATTTTTTCCCTATCCAAAGAAAATGCAAATAAAACTCCGGCAAAACCAAAATTTGATCTATTTATTAAATCTTCATTTTTTCCTAAATTTGGGAAAGTCATATTATTCCCTCTCTCATATATTTTGACACCGGAAAAATAATTGAAGATAAAATAAATAAATCAAATGATCCTCTTTTCAAAATTTGAGAAAACTCAAATATGAAAATGACGAAATCTCCAACTCTCTCCGAGGGTCCTTGAGTTGCGTGAAATTTCTAGGATCAACCAAAATGCAAGAAAATATGATATGCATGATGATCTAGTGTATAACATTCCAAATTGCAAATTTGGGATGTTACAGTTTGATCTATCATAGAGTTCGTACTAGAATAACACCTTAAGATACAAATCAACCAAAACCCTAATGCCACCTAGATACTCCAATGTCACCTCAAGTATCTGTGGGTATGATTATACGATATGCATCACACAATCTCAGATTCATCTATTCAACCAACACAAAGAACTTCAAAGAGTGCCCCAAAGTTTCTACCGGAGAGTCAAGACGAAAACGTGTGCCAACCCCTATGCATAAGTTCACAGAACTCGCAAGTTGATCACCAAAATATACATCAAGTGGATCACGTGATATCCCATTGTCACCACAGATAAGCACATGCAAGACGTACATCAAGTGTTCTCAAATCCTTAAAGAATCAATCCAATAAGATAACTTCAAAGGGAAAGCTCAATCCATTACAAGAGAGTAGAGGGGGAGAAAACACCATAAGATCCAACTATAATAGCAAAGCTCGCGGTACATCAAGATCGTACCACCTCAAGAACACGAGAGAGAGAGAGAGAGAGAGATCAAACACATAGCTAGTGGTACATACCCTCAGCCCCGAGGGTGGACTACTCCCTCCTCGTCATGGAGAGCACCGGGATGATGAAGATGGCCACCGGAGAGGGATTCCCCCCTCCAGCAGGGTGCCAGAACGGGTCTATATTGGTTTTCGGTTGCTACAGAGGCTTCTGGCGGCGGAACTCCCGATCTATTTTGCTCTCTGATGTTTTTAGGGTATATTGATATATATAGGCGTAAGAAGTCAGTCAGGGGAGCCACGAGGGTGGGGGCGCGCCTCCATGCCTTGTGGCCATCTCGAAGGTTCCCTGACGTATACTCCAAGTCTCCTGGATTGCTTCCGTTCCAAAAATAACTCTCCCGAAGGTTTCATTCCGTTCGGTTTCCGTTCGATATTCCTTTTCTTCGAAACACTGAAATAGGCAAGAAAACAACAATTTGGGCTGGGTCTCCGGTTAATAGGTTAGTCCCAAAAATAATATAAAAGTGAACAATAAAGCCCATAAACATCTAAAATAGATAATATAATAGCATGGAACAATCAAAAATTATAGATACGTTGGAGACGTATCAAGTATATATAGGTCTAACATGAAATTGAATGAGTGTGCAACAGTACCTAAAGGTAGTAATTTGCTTTATTACATTAACGGATCTCACAAAGTTTTTGTTAAAGTTTTGTGTGGATGAAATGTTTGAAGATCGGGGAGCTATCAATATGAGAAGAATAAAGAGAGGCAAGAGCTCAAGCTTGGGGATTCCCAAGGCACCCCAAGTAAATATTCTAAGGATACTCAAGCATCTAAGCTTGGGGATTCCCCGGTTGGCATCCCATCTTTCTTCTTCAACAATTATCGGTATACCTCGGTTGTTGTTTTGTTCACATGATTTGTGTCCTTTGTGTTTTTGTTTTTCCTTTAAGTTCCATGCTAGTATGAGATAAACCTTCATTGGTTTATAGAATGCTCCATGTGCTTCACTTATATCTTTTAAGTATGATCTTATAGAATTGCTCATTGTGCTTCACTTAAATCTTTTGATTATGGTTTTATAGAATGCTTCGTGTGCTTCACTTATATATTTTGAGCTTGGATATTGGTTAGTCTATATTAATTGTAGAATGCTCCAAGAACTTCACTTATATCTTTTGGAGTATGAATAATACTATCATCTAAAGTGGATTTAAAAGAAGTTTTCTCCCACTATTCCGAATGAGGAGAATTTTGCTTATGTGGAGAGTAGTACAATTTCTATGCTCGTAGATCATGAAAAGAATGCTTTATGTGATGGTTATATTGTTGAACTCATTCATGATGCTACTGAAAATTATTATGAGGGAGGAATACATGTTTGTAGGAGTTGCAACAATATCAAGTTTCCTCTCTATATGCTTAAAGTTTTGAAGTTATACTTGTTTTTCCTTCCTATGCTAGTTGATTCTTGTTCCTGTAAATTATGTGCTCACAAAATCCCTAGGCATAGGAAGTGTGTTAGATTTAAATATGCTAGTCATATTCTTCATGATGCTCTCTTTATGTTTCAATTCTTATCTTTTATGTGGGCATCATTGAAATCATCATGCCTAGCTAAAAGGCATTAAAGAAAAGTGCTTGTTGGGAGACAACTCAATATTTACCCGTACAGTTTTTGTGTGTTATCATTATTAAGCTACTGTATTAATCATGTATTATATCTTTTGTTTCAATAAAGTGCCAAGTAAGACCTTTGGGAAGACTTGGGTGAAAGTTAATGTGATCTTGCTGTAAAAAAACAGAAACTTTACACTCACGAGATTAGCTTCCATCTTTTACAGAAGAGTGCGATTGAGTTGATTCTTTTTTCATAAGATTAATAGACAAATTCCTCATGTCCACCAATTTATTTCAGAATTTTTGGAGTAGCAGAAGTATGGTTGGTGTTCAGATCATTACAGACTGTTCTGTTTCTGACAGATTCTGTTTTCATTGCATAGTTTGCTTGTTTGCTTGTTTTCTAGTTTCTATGGCTTATATTTCTCAATATAAATTGTTGAAATGATATGGTACAGTAGGCATTGTGGGAGAACAATTATGAACCTTGTCTTTGACAGTACCAAAGTGAATGGTTTACTCTTTATCATACTAGCCTATCTCACGAAGTTTTGTTAAGTTTTGTGTGATTGAAGTTTTCAAGCTTTGGGTGAGATATCGATATGAGGAGAATAAGGAGTGGAAAGACCCTAAGCTTGGGGATGCCCAAGGTACCCCAAGGTAATATTCAAGGAAGACTCAAGCGCCTAAGATTGCAAAAATTGCTCTCTAAATATGTATGATCTATTAATGTGGAGAAAATAAGCTTTATACGATCTTGTGATGTGGAAGAAATAAAAGCGATGGACTGCATAATAAAGGTCCATATCACAAGTGGCAAAATAAAGTGGCATTCTTTTGCATTAAGATTTTGTGCATCCAACCATAAAAGGGCATGACAACCTCTGCTTCCCTCTATGAAGGGCCTATCTTTTACTTTTATCTTCTACCCCTATACAAGAGTCATGGTGGTCATCACCTTTCCTATTTACACTTTTTCCTTTGGGAAGCACTTTGTGTTGGATCGATCCAGATATATATATATATATATATATATATATATATATCCACTTGGATGTAGGTTCTCATAAATTATTATTGTTGACATTACCCTTGAGGTAAAAGGTTGGGAGGCGAAACTATAAGCCCATATCTTTCTCTGTGTCCTATTAAAACTTTGAACCCATAAATATCACATGAGTGTTAGCACTTGTGAAAGATTAAATGATAGTTGAGTATGTGGAGTTTGCTGAATCAAAGCACTTACATAGACCCTTCCTGAAAATAAGATGAATTGCAATTGTTTGATGACTAAGAGAACGGTTTGTTAGCTTTCAAGAAAGTTTATGATCTATACTTTAACATGTGAATAGCTTGTTACTTGATCATGAGAAGTTTCATGAGTTGAGCTACTGTTATGGTATATAATGATGCTAGAAAAAGTGGTTGGAACTATCATTGATGAAACTTATGCACTTGCTAGCATTCACACTTCATATATTATTTCTTTTATCATTTACCTACTCGACGACGCGCATGAATTAAGCTTGGGGATACTGATACGTCTCCAATGTATCTATAATTTATGAAGTATTCATGCCATTATATTATCCATCTTAGATGTTTTATATGCATTTATATGCTATTTTATATGATTTTTGCGACTGACCTATTAACCTAGAGCCCAGTGCCAGTTTCTGTTTTTCTGTTGTTTTTGAGTATTGTAGAAAAGGAATACCAAACGGAGTCCAATTGACGTGCCAATTTTTGATGATTTTTTATGGACCAAAAGAAGCCCCTGGAGTAAAAGAGTTGGGCCAGAAGAGTCTCGAGCCGTCCACGAGGGTGGGGGGCGCGCCCCACCCTCCTAGGCGTGGGCCCCTATCTCGTGGACGACTCGGAGACCCCCCTGATGTGAAACCGATGCCAAAAATTCCTATAAATACGGAAACCCTCAGAAAATAACCTATATTGGAAGTTCCGCCACCGCAAGCCTCTGTAGCCATGAGAAATCAATCTAGGCCCTCTCTGGCACCCTGCCGGAGGGGGCCATCATCACCGGAGGGCATGGAGGAGGATCCCGGAGGGGCCATCATCACCATGAAGGCCAAGTACCAGAGGGAGAACCTCTCCCCATCCAGGGGGGAGGCCATGGAGGAGGAAGTACAAGGGGGAGAACCTCTCCTCCTCTCTCTTGGTGGCACTGGAGTGCCATCAAGAGGGGAATCATCGCCGTGGTGATCGTCTTCATCAACATCACCATCCTCATCTCTTTTAGGCGGTCCACTCTCCCGCACCCCGCCGTAATCCCTACTTGAAAATGGTGCTTTATGCCACATATTATGATCCAATGATGTGTTGCCATCCTATGATGTTTTGAGTAGATATCCTTTGTCTTTGGGGTGATTGATGATCTAGATTGGTACGAGTTGTATGTTTTATTTTGGTGTTGATCTATTGTGCCCTCCGTGTCGCGCAAGCGTGAGGGATTCCTGTTGTAGGGTGTTGCAATACGTTCATGATTCGCTTATAGTGGGTTGCTTGAGTGACAGAAGCATAAACCCGAGTAAGGGGGTTGTTGCATATGGGATAAAGGGGACTTGATACTTTAATGCTATGGTTGGGTTTTACCTTAATGATCTTTAGTAGTTGCAGATGCTTGCTAGAGTTCCAATCATAAGTGCATATGATTCAAGAAGAGAAAGTATGTTAGCTTATGCCTGTCCCTCATATGAAATTGCAATGACGACTATCGGTCTTGTTAACAATTGCCTAGGACAATTCCGCACACCGTCCCATCATTATTCCACACTCGCTATTTATATTTAGTAATATATTCTAACTTTATGATAACATCACCTACTTTCATATTTTAGCTCTCGAATATCATGCAAAGTTATCCTCTTCATACCCACAACGTAGTTTTATTTCTCGTTTCTAGTTGGAAGCAAACGTTCAGTGTACGTAGAGTCGTATCAGTGGCAGATAGGGCTTGAGAGAATATTGATCTTACCTTTAGCTCCTTGTGGGTTCGACACTCCATACTTATCATTTCCACCTTTGGGAATTGCTATGATGATTCCCTGCACTTGGGGATTATCAGTGACGGTGGAGTGGACCGCGGGCCGTGGCGCTACGGCCCGAAGGGGCGACGCAGTGATGGTGTGCAGGTCGGGGCAACGGCGGGAAGACCTCAGGGCGACGGCGGAGACCACGGGCCGCGGCGCTACGGCCCGAAGGGACGGTGCAGCGGCGGAGCGCGGATCGGTGCAACCGCGGGGACAGCCTCGGGCGGTGGCTGGGACCGTGTATCGTGGCCCTACGGCCCGTAGGGGCGACGCAGCGGCGATGCGCGAGTTGATGCAGCCGCGAGGAAAATCATGGAACGGCGGCGTTGCGGCCCGACGGGGCGACGTAGCGGCAGCCCGTTGCTCGATCGATGGAGGGGCACACTGAACTCGGGGACAATCTTCACGGGACATGCGGAGGCGCGCGTAACCAACGGGTTAGGTCAGTCGCGCGGCGTAGATGAGGCGGATCGCGGCGCCGAGCGGGTGATCAAGCCGATCGCGCGCGAGGTCGGGGACGCCGCTCGGTGGAGGCGTGGTGACCGTGGAGTCTGAGATGAAGCCGGCGATGGTGGACGTCGTGCGGACGAGCGTGTTAGCACCCGCACCTGGGCTGCCAAAGCAGCGCCAGCGTCCGGGCAGTGAGGCCCAAGTGACCAATGTTGCAACAGCGCCCGTGTTGAGGCAGCCGACGAGCCTGGCACAGCCGTCCCGATGCAGCCGTGGATGAGGCCGGCGAGGTAGACCACAGGGCCGCCGTGCAGACGCGGCGGAGGCGGGTGACATGGATCGATTGGCGGGCTGGCGCGTGAGCGGCGGCTATGATTGGCTGCCGCATGGCGCGAGGCCATCGGGTGGAGGTGATGCACGTGTCCCGGTCGGAGAGGGCAGAGACGGTCGGCGTAGATCAACGGGCAGACCGGCGCGCAGACAACGACTATGAGGGGCCGCCTGTTGCACGAGGCCACCGTGTAGGTGAAGGAGCCAACCGGTCATGACAGTTTCGGAGTAGAGGCGCACGGGGTCGACGGCTGCGGCGGGCGACGCAAACCGATCAAGCATAGATCGGAAAACCAAAAAGAAAACGCAGATCAAGATGAGCGGTGGGAGAGAGAAAAACCAGGAGCAAGGGCTCAGGAAGAAGACTCTCTAGGGCAGCCGATCAACACGACCGACGGACGAACCCTAGGCACGGGAGACGCGGCCCCCGGCGGCGGTCATGAAGGCCGACCGCCCCGGAGGCGGCGCGCGGGCACGGAAGTGGCGGCGACGGCTAAGGTTTAGAACCCAGAAACTGATATCATGTTAGAAGGGAGAGAGGAGTTTGGTGGAATTGTTCATTGTATTACTTGAGCCTCGTCAGCATATACATAAGAATACAATGATCAACTTGAAGTATAAGACAAGGTAGGACAAAATCCTAGTCTGTCCTATACTTTCTCATAATCTTATACTCAACATACCATGACGAACAACTACATGGTGCATGCAACTTTTGGATATGAGAAGTTCATCAAAAGGGAGGAACTAGAGAAATCAGAGCATCTCAAGGACGATTCCTTCGATGTCAAGGTCGATGTCACTACAATCATGAGCGAGTTCCAGGCGCAAGAAACACCATGCATAGTGATCCCACCGTCTCGTTAGAAATATGTTGTGCTCTATCACTATTTCTCTACGCTTTTTTATGGTGCCGTTCACAAACGCATATGCGAGGCTAGGTGGTAGGGATCGCATGCCATTAATGATTGCTTGTAGGCAAGAGAAAGCAACGGATGAGCTCCTCGCTCCCGCGACCTCTCGTTGCCGCCGGGCGATCCCTCGCCGCCTCTGCCCTAGGAAGCGCCCGCCTCCCCTCCCTGCCTCCTTGGGAGCCTCTCCGACCTCCTGCCCGGGGAGGCGTGCTCGCCGCTCTCCCTCCCCTGGCGTGTCCAAGGCGTGCCCCGGGCCGGCGACACCATTGTCGCTGTCTCGCCCCCTGCGCCGTCCAAGCCCTGTTGCAACCCCGCGCCGCCTCCCGGCAATGATGACCTCGAGGCCCTGTTGCGAGGATTCCAGCTGGGGAAACCCGGCCAGGTTGCCTTCAAAAAACCAGGTGCGGCGTTCCTCGACTTCGTTCTTCTCAACTTTTACACCATGGTAGCCTCGCCCCTCGCTCGTTTATTCCCGACTAGCTCTTGCCGCTTCTGGATCACTCCAGTTGTGCCCTCCTCCCGGGTCAATGTGTTCTTCATTAAACACGCGCTTAACTTCCTTCTCACGGATGCCCCGGACTGCTTCTCCATCCTCGCGGATGGCCCGGACTACTTTTGCTCCCTGGCCGCCTCGCTGGCCGACGCCAATTTCGTGGTCGCCACGGCGCGTCTGCGCCTTGGTAGGACGGAGCTCATCCTCCATCACCGTCGGCGGGAAGCAGTGGATGGTGCCGCGCGTGCTAGGGTGCATGCATGCCACGCAATCCCCAGTGCCCCTGAAGCGGCGGCGCGTGCCCTGGTTCCCGCCCGTATCCCTGCATGCATGCATGCAATCAATCCCACCCCCTCCCCTCCTGTCAGCCTGCCCTGCAACCCGTGGCCCTCCCCCGCGCGTGCCTGCTTTTCTGGATGGCTCGGCGCCCCACCCGCGTGTGACTGCTGACACGCATCCCTCCCTCCCGTTCGGCTTATCACTGGCCCCAGATGCAACATGCGTGGTGCCACCATACCCCTGCGCTCTGCTCCGTCTTCTCCTACCTCGCCTCTTTCCCTCGCTCGTCCTCTGCAGACCCCCGACCCGTCCATCGAAGGCGCGAATCCCGCCCCCCTCCCTCCCTCCCTGCGGGAATCCGGGTGCAGCGTGATGCGTCCTGCGGCGCCACACCCCCAT
The DNA here is from genome assembly GCF_003073215.2 of Triticum urartu. NCBI lineage: Eukaryota > Viridiplantae > Streptophyta > Magnoliopsida > Poales > Poaceae > Triticum > Triticum urartu. Next base: position 546,473,774 of record NC_053026.1, read on the forward strand.
CCCCCGTTTCGCTGGCGCCCTCTGCTGCAAGCGGCGCCCCCATCCCGCCCCGGTCCTATAAGGAAGCTCTGCTCTCCCCGTCTCCACCTCCACCCAACAAACGGCGCCTCCTTGCCTTCTTGCCATCCCCGGTCAAGACTCTGTGCCACAAGTGCTACTCCTCGCGCCACCTTGTCCGTGACTGCCGAGACCCCGTCCGCTGCCGGGACTGTGGTCGCTCCGGCCACATTAGCTCGCAATGTATGTTTGATCCTTTGGTCCTCATTCCTCCTTCTCCTACCTCGCCCTCCCTTCCTGTCTCACCGCTCCCTCTGTCGCCTTGCAGGCTTTCCGACACGCTTAGCCGGTCCCCGTCCCGCTCCCGCTCCACCTCCCCCGCTCGCACCCCGCCCCGGGAGCACTGGATGATGTGGTACTACCGCGAGGTCGAAGCCGAGCACACCGTGCCCTTCTTCTCGCGTCCGCCGACGCCTTTTCCCCGTGGCGCTCCTCCGTTCTCCAGTGCCGCCTCGGGGGAGGCCACTGCTGAGCCTGCAGCCGGGGGTGGCCACACCTCCGCTCCCGGCAGCTCTCGGGGCAGTCAAGCGGGGGGCGGCCGTTGCCGTCCGGAGTATGCGGAGTGCTTCATGCCGCTGGTGGCGGACATGTCGCACTCCCAGCGCTTCGCCTATGCGCTTATCGACCCGCCATCGCATTGCCCGGCGGACCTCCTTTGTCGTGCGTTCGAGCAGCGGGCCGGCAACCCCTCCGTTGGGTTGGCCGCCTCCCACTACGGCGCCATGATGGTGATCTTCTCGTCGGAGCATGCCCGTGAGCTCGCCCTACGCGAGTTCTTCCCCCTCCCCTTCGACGGCCACATCATCATGCTCGAGCGCCCAGAGAACGGCGAGAACTATTTCGGCTGGGAGTACACCTGCTTCGCCCAGCTCTCCGCCACCGGCTTCCCCCTCGAGCACTGGCATGAGGGTGGCATCCGCAACGCCTTGCGCTCCATCGGCAACGTGTGCTGCATCGACCCCCACTGCCTCAACGACCTCGACTTCTCTGCGGTGCGCCTCGTCATCCGCTTGGAGCACGCGGATGACGTGCCGCATGCACTCCTCCTCCGCAACTTCGATGGTGACCTGTCCACGGACGTTGCCATCCGTCATGTCCGCTCCTGGACTGTGGATGAAGATGGCTCCTCTGTCTCCTCCCACCACTTCGAGCCTGCCGATGGCTCTCCGCCTCCCTCACCGCGTGTGCGTCGCTCCACGGCCATGGACGACATCGACACAGAGAGCCTGTGCGGGTTTGGCTCCCTCTCCTTCGCTACGGCTCCTACAGCCCCGGCGCCTCCCGCTGGCTACCCCGACGCTGCCGATAGCACCAGCGTGGCCCGCCTCCGGCGCGAAATCGGGCGTCGCCTCTCTTTCCTCCTCTCGGAGCTCTTCCCCGCGCGCTGGTGCTCCCTCTTCCCGCCTGCTACTCCCCTTGTCGTGGAGGAGGGGCCCGCGTCTGGTGCCGTCTCTGACTCCTCGCTCTATTCTGTCGTGGTCTCCATGGCTACTTTTGAGGAGGGTGTCCCTATGCTGCATCCCTCGCCGCTCATGTAGCCTTCCGACCTCCGCAACGACGAGCATGAGCATGCAGCGTGCAAGCGTTGTGGCCTCCGCAAGCGCTCCGTTGACTCGTCGTTCACTGCCGGGCGCCGCAGCCTCCGCCTCGCCGGGAAGGAGCCGGCCGGCTATGTGAAGATGCTTGAGCGGGTCAAGGCGGCTCGGTTTGACTCCTCCAAGGGGTCTCCCTATCTCCGTGCTGCGATCAGGGCGGCCGGCATCGACGCTGATGACGGCGCTGCTACGCCTCTCCCGCTCCGTCTGCTTCAAGACCTGGGGGCATCGTGCGGTGTTGACCTTGACGCTCTGGCGGCTGGGGCCCGCGCTGAGGTGGCTTCCCATGCGCCATGAGCGACATGCATCCTCTTGCCCCCCCCCCCCCCCCCCCCCCCCCCCCCCCCCCCCCCGCTCCCAATCTCTGCCATCTCTGTCATCGGGCCACTGCATGTCCTTGCCTCCCCTCCCCATGTTTTAGTTACGTAGGCTTGATCTCGTGCTCCCGTCCGTGGGCCCCATTGTGGGGTTGCCGGAGTACTGTATCCTTTAATGTTTTTTTCTTTTCCCCCCGTGGGGTTTGTAATGGCCTTAGGCCCACTTGTTCTTCTTATCAAGCCTGCGTATTTCCTTTTGTTGTCTGCTGTTTGGAGCCTCTCAGATGCCCATGACTAGTACCTTCTCTCTGTGTACGTGGAATGTGCGTGGGCTTGGGAATGCATGCAAGTGTCGTGATGTACGTGCAGATTTCGAGGCCATGCATCCAGCTCTCCTTGGGATCCAGGAGACGAAACTTGACTCCCCCCTACAAGAAAAACCGACTCGTTCCTCCCTCCCTCGCTCCGCTCGCTCCTCCTGGTTGACTCTTGTGGGGCGTCCGGTGGCCTTTGCACAGCTTGGGATGACCGCATCTTCTCTCTCGTGCACGACATCTCCTCTACTCGTGCCCTCTTGGTTGATCTCCTCCTTTGCTACGATAAACACCCTGATCCGTGTTACGAATATCTATGCGCCCTGCGACCATGCTTCCAAGGCTGGCTTCCTCGCCGAACTGGCCAACCATGCCCCTAGAGACTCCACTCCATGGTGCCTTCTTGGAGACTTCAACCTTACCCGCTCCCCCGAGGATCGCAACAACTCTAACTTTTGTCGTTCTGAAGCAGGTCTGTTCAATAATTACATCAATGCTCTCTCCCTCATTGACCTCCCTCTCCGTGACCGCCTCTTTACCTGGTCTAACTGCCAGTCGTCTCCCATTCTTGCTCGCCTCGACCGGGTCCTGATCAACGTGGCCTGGGATGCCAAGTTTCCAACCTCCACCCTCTCCTCTTTTGCACGCTCCACGTCCGATCACGTCCCTCTCCTCGCTGCTATCTCCTCCACCGCCCCAAAACCCGTATTTTTCGTTACGAGAAATCCTGGGCCTTGCACCCCTCCTTTCGATCAGCGGTGGACGCTTCTTGGGCCTCTGCCTCGCGCCCCGACCCCACTGCTCGTTTGGTAGCTCGTCTTCGTCAGGTCCGGTTATGTTGTAAACGGTGGACAAAACGGGTTGCGCCGGCGGCCCGTCGGGAGCAGGACTGCCGGGTCCTCATCGGTTTCCTCGATCATATCGAGGAAAGGCGTCCTCTCTCTCACCTAGAAGTCTTCTTCGCTCTCTTACTATTGATGCCCTGCATGTCTCTATTAAGGAGCGGGTCGTTTACTGGAAACTTCGCGCTATATTTCGCTTTGCCTTTGAGGGGGATGAGAACACTGGTTTTTTCCATGCCTCTGTCTCCTCCCGGTTCCGCAAAAACTGCATCCCTGTCCTCTCGGTGGACGGGGTGGATCTTTTCTCGCACGACGACAAAGCCTCTGCTCTTCGGAGCTTCTATAAGGAGCTTTTGGGGATCACCTCCACCTGCAGCTGGGGGTTCTCTCTTTCTGCTCTCTACCCAGATGCGAACCCTCTCGCCGCTGATGTGTCAGCCCCCTTCACGTCTGATGAGATCCGTCAGGCCTTCCTCGCCATGAACCGCCTCTCCAGTCCGGGCCCCGATGGGTTCGGCCCCTCGTTCTTTGTCTCTTTTTGGGACACTGTCGTTGCTGACGTTGAAGGGGTTTTTCACGATTTCCATGCGGGGACCCTTGACCTCTCTCACATTAATAGAGCCTTCCTTGTCCTCCTTCCCAAGTTTGAGGCCGCCCGCTCTCCTTCGGACTTCCGTCCCATCTCCCTCCAAAACTGCATTATGAAAGCCATCACCAAAGCGTTGTGCTCTCGGTTGCAAAAATACATTCACTCGCTTGTTGACCCAGACCAGACTGGCTTTCTTCCTGGCCGGTGCATCTCGGAAAATATTGTCTACTCTACCGACCTCCTTCGCACATGTCACAACCGGAAAGCCCCCACCGTTGTTTTGAAAATTGATTTCCGGAAAGCCTTCAACTCGGTTAACTGGTCCAGCCTTCTTACCATCCTTTCCGTTCGGGGCTTCGACTCGAGATGGTGTGGTTGGATCCGTGATATCCTTACCACTGGTCACACCTCGATTCTTTTGAACAATGTCCCCGGAGACTGGATCCTCTGTCGTAATGGCCTTCACCAGGGTGACGCCCTCTCCCCGTATCTTTTCATCATCGTTGCTGATGTGCTTCAACATCTTATTCACGATGCTTGGTCGAAGGGTCGGCTCACCCACCCCGTTTCCCCCTCCCTTCCGTGCTCTGTCCTGCAATACGCTGACGACACTCTTATCCTTTGCCGCGCAGACATCCCCTCCGTTACACACCTCAAAAACATCCTGGATGCTTTCGCCCTTGCCACCGGCCTTGCTATTAACTTCCACAAGTCTGGGTTTATTCCCATGCACTGTAGCCCCGACATGTCTTCTACCATGGCATCCATTCTTGGCTGCCCTATCTCCTCCTTCCCCCAACCGTACCTTGGCCTCCCCTTGTCCCCGCTTAAACTCCCCTTATCTGCTTATGACCCCCTCATCCGCTCGTTCGACCGGTACCTCTCTGGTTGGCGAGCCCTCCTTCTCTCGTCCGATGGTAGGATGGTCCTTTGTAACGCTGTCCTTAATAACCTGTCTACTTACTTTATGTGCTCCTACTTGCTACCTTCTGGTGTGGTTGAGATGATCGATCGTAGGCGCCGTGCCTTTTTTTGGACCGGCAAGGATACTTGCTCCGGGGCCCGCTGTCTAATTGCTTGGGATGCAGATGTGCAGGAGGGAGGCTTCGGGGTTCGTGATCTTCGTCGCCAGAACAATTGTCTTCTACTCAACTTCGTTCACAAGCTTCATCAGCCGGACTGCCCGCCATGGAAGAGTTGGTTCCTCAACAACATCAGGGGAGACGTTGGCGACCGCTCTTCTGCGTTGTCGTTTCTTGAGATCATCATTCCCAGGGCCTCCCGACGTACAGGGCTATCACCCGGATTGAGCTCCGGGATGGGCGATCCACCTCCTTCTGGCACGACAGGTGGCGGCCCGGCGGCTCTCTCTGCTTCTACTATGCGGCCCTCTTCTCCCACTCCACGCGGCATAATGCCTCAGTGGCGGCGGTTGCCGCCGAAGGGTTGCATCTCCAGCCGCGCCTTTCCTCCGTCGCTGCCGCCTAGCTGGTGGAGGTGCAGGCTCTCATTCGCGACCTCGTGCTGGTCGACGCCCCGGACTGCAGGTTCATGGCGTGGGGGGAGCGCCTCGAGTTCAGCTCGCGTGTGGTGTTTCATCTCCTTTCCCCGCGCGGGGTTCTCTGCCAGACCTCCATCGACATTTGGAGCTCCCGTCTCCCTCGGAAGCTCAAGATCTTCGCATGTCTGCTGACCCGTGATCGCCTCAGCATCAGGCAGAACCTCTTCGCGAAGAGTTGCGCCCCCTCCAGCACATGTGCCTCCTGCATAGGCGAGGAGTCCACAGCTCATATCTTCGCTCTCTGCAGTCGGGCGGCCTCCACTTGGGACCGGCTGGGGATGGGCCCCTTCCTCACGATTAGGGGAATTCTTGACTCTACGCCGCCAGATGTTTCCATGACGGCGGCCTGGAGAGACAGCCTCTATGTGCTTCTTTGGCAGATTTGGAAGGCTCGCAACAACGCCACCTTCAACGCCATCGGGAGCAACGCCGGCGACATTCTCAGTAAGGCGGCTGACAATCTCTTGCTCTAGAGCCGCCGCTTCGATGCTCCCTCCCGGGATCGTCTCCTCACGATCCGCCTTTTTTTCCTCTCGGTTCTTTAGCCTCCCCCCCCTCTTTTTTTTTTTTTTCTCGCTTCTTAGCTTGTAGTTTTTTTATCCGTTCGATGAAAAACGATGTATGACTGCCAAGTCCTCCGAGTAATATATAACAACCGGTGGGGCGTGTGCCCCCCCCCTCCCGTCATTCTCGAAAAAAAGGTGGTAGGGATCTTCTATACTGCATTTTCAAAGAGTCTGCGTCTTATACAGTTTTAAGATTCCTAGTAGATAGAGTCCAGATCAAACTACCAATCACGATATAATTTGTTCGTTAGCGGATGCTATCCATCGAGTCCCCGAAGCACGCGCTTGTGAGCAACGCCTCATAATAGAGTATAAATTCCTCTAATTATGTAGATCAACATTAGGGCTGTAATCTAATTACACGATCTAGTTTCTTCCAATTATCAGTGTGCCCGGGTAGTCTTTCCAATATATAAAGCATATTGTATTTCAACGATAACTGACCAGCTTCCCTAAGCATGCAACACCTAAGTACATTCCAGCAATAATAATTCCATGCACAAAACACATGTATAATTCCATACGAGGTATTCCGAATATTAATGATAATAAGTATTTGAATATAGTTGCGGGACATATAATCCCAACATCTCCCACTTGTCGAAAACGATCATTCAAGAATTCATAAACTCATAGCCTGGACATGCTTACCAAATACCACCTGACTAAGTGACTTAGTCAAAGGATCAGCAACCATATCAGTACTAGGTAGAAACTCTAAAGAAACTGACTTAAGTATATTAATTACGTCACGTATATAGTGATACCTTCCCTCAATATATTGATCTTGTTGTTGAACTTGGGATATCTGGAAACCTTTATTACAACCTGATTATCACAATACACCACCACTGGTTTGCTAGCACTTTCAACAATCTTCAAAGTCGAAAGATATTCCTTCAGCCACACCGCCTCCTTCATAGCTTCTGACACAGCAATAAACTCCGCCTCCATGGAAGATAACACCACCGAATATTGCTTCTTACTACGCCAAGATATAGCGCCACCAGCTAATGTAAATAGATACCCAGACGTAGACTTCCGGTCGTCCAAATCACCCTGCCAATCAGCATCAGTATAGCCCTACAGCTGTAGATCCTTTTGGTTAAAACAAAGTGAATAATCCAGTGTTGCTTGAACATAATAAAGAGCATGTTTAATTTGATTCCACTGCCCAATTCCTAGATTCATTTGATATCTACTGAACATTCCAACAGTATAGCAGAAATCAGGGCGTGTAAATAACATGGCATGCATCAAAGATCCCAAGGCAGAAGCATATGGAGTCTTTCCATTCTCTTCTTTTCATCGGGAGTTATAGGATACATCCCCTCACTGAGTTTAATTCCTACAGCCATGGGCACTGAAGCAGGCTTGCAGTTTTCCATAGATAAACTTTTAAGAACAGATTTTAGATAATTCCTTTGAGACAAAACCATAGTTCCTTTATTCCGATCTCTAAGTATTTCCACTCCTAGAACATAGGAAGTGTTTCCCATATCTTTCATTTCAAATGTAGAAGATAACCAAGTTTTATCTTCTATCAACATTTCCTTACTACTAGAAGCAATAAGTATATCATCAACATACAGTGACAAGAGTGTAAAATTTCCTCCCACTAATTTAAAATAAATGCAATGATCTTCTTCCATCATAGAAAACCCATATGATGTGATAGCATCATCAAACAAGATATTCCATTGCCGCGAAGCTTGCCTAACCCATAAATGGATCTATTTAGCTTACACACATTTCCTTGATTTTTCCTTTTCAATAAAACCATCAGGTTGAGACATATAAATTTCTTCCTTCAAATGACCATTCAAGAAGGCAGTTTTAACATCCATTTGATGAAGTTCCAGATCAAAATAAGCAGTCAGCGCAGCAATAATACGAATAGAAGTAAATTTGGCTACAGAGGAAAAAGTTTCCACAAAGTCAACTCCTTCCCTTTGTGTGTACCCTTTAGCAACCAACCTAGCTTTGTATTTTTCAACATTACCAAGCATTTAGTTTTCTTTTAAAAATCCACTTTGATCCAATTGCCTTCCGGTCATTAGGTAGATCAACCAATTCCCAAACTTTATTATTTTCCATGGAGTTTAGTTCCTCATGCATGGCTTCCATCCATAACTTTGATTCTGAACAAGACATGGCATGTTTAAAAGATTTTGGTTTTTTCTGTAAACTAGAAGTTTTAGAGTATACTTCCCCCATAAATACATAATAATAATCATCAAGGTATGATGGGGCTGCTATATTCCTCCCACTTCTCCTAGGTAAACTAGGTATATGAGTCTCAACATTTGCGTTGCCATTAGCTTGGTTTTCCTGATTGTTAATTAGAGTCAGTTTCAACACTAGTATCTAAGGGGGTTGTCAATAATTCCACTCTCGCACGTTTGGCACGGCGAGGTGTATCTTGATCTAGAAAAACGGCATCTCTACTTTCAATTAACATTTTCTTCTCTGATTCATTAAATCTATAGCCATTAGAACCAGAAGCATATCCAATAAATATTCCTGGAAAATTCTTTGGTTCCAGTTTTGTTCTTAGTTGACTAGGTACTCTAATCTGTGCATTGCATCCCCACACTGCTAAGTTCAACAATATAGGTTTCCTCCCTTTCCATAATTCATGAGTAGAACTAACATATTTAGAAGGCGAATGATTAAGCAAATAAACAGCAGTATGAAGAGCCTCTCTCCAAAAATATAAAGGAAGATCAGAATATGCCATCATAGACCTAACCATGTCCATTAAAGTTCTATTCCTCCTTTCAGCTACGCCATTTTGCTAAGGAATATAAGGTAAGGTATAATGATGAACAATTCCATTTTCCTTGCAAAACTCATCTAATATTCCTGATGTGTATTCACCACCACGATCAGTTCTAAGCACCTTGATCTTTTTGTTCAACTGATTTTCTACCTCAGCTTTAAATACCTTGAACATGTCAAAACCTTTTGACTTATGCTTAATTAAGTAAACATAGCCGTATCTAGAGAAATCATCTATAGAAGTAATGAAATAGACCTTTTGTCCAAATGTAGGTACAAACATCTCGCCACAAATATTTGAATGAACAATAGCAAGTGGTTCAGTAGACCTTGACGCTTTAGGAAAAGGCGCCCTGGTCATTTTTCCTACAACACATGCCTCGCAAATGTCGTAGTCTTCCCACTTGAAGTTTAAAATTCCAGAACTAATTAGCCTTTTAATTCTGTTCTTTGAGATATACCCAAGCGAAGATGCCAGAGGTATGACTCTGAACAATTATTGTTCCCATCTATATTCCTCACTACCGAGTTCTGTTCAGTCACCATACAATCCATCCTATCGATGTCCATAAAATCCTCAATATAGTATAGACCGTCAAATCTATTTCCTCATTGAACTAAATTTCCATTCATCAGTATTTTAACTCTGCCATCTCCAAATAAGACCTTAAAACCAATAGATTCCAGTCTAGAAACAGAGATTAAATTCTTTGTCATGCTAGGGGAATAGGCCGTGTCTTTCAAAATTAATTTCCTCCACCAGGGAGTTTGAGTGTATAATCACCAATGCCCAAAATATCAGCTTTTGCAGTTGTTCCTAGATAAATAAATATAGTTCCTTTTGGTATGGATTTAAAAAAAAGTGAAACCAACACTATTCCTTGCAATATGCAAAGTGTAACCAGAGTCTACTACCCATCAAGTAGTAAACAATGATTCAGAACAAGCAAATAGATTATACGTACCATCAAGAGAAGAAATATCCTTCTTGTTGCCCTGATGCTTGTCATGGTGCTGCTTCTTAGACTTGGCATCTTGTTTATAAGGTTTCTTATTCTTGCACTCAGTTCTAAATTGCCCATACTCTCCACAACCATGACATCTAAATTTCCTCTTATCAAAATTAGAGTTTGGACCTCTTCCATTATGATCATCCCAGTTTCTCTTCGTGTTGATTTTGTCTCTCAAATCACCTCCTTGATGCTTCTTCTGCCAACGCCTCCTATCTTCACCAAGGTGCAACTCCTGATGATGTGAGTGTCTCTCTTTCCCTAGTGAAGTTTTCCTATCTTCTTCCATGAGCAAATGATGCCTCAAATTGCGCATGTTCAGTCATCTTTCAAAGTGACAGAATGATATTTTAAATTGTTCCCAAGTGTGCGGAAGTGAGTTCAGAGCCACCATTACTTGCACCTCCTCAGAAATGGGATAGCCAGCATTTTTCAGTTCCTCATTCAGCACACACAACTATTACGCCAGCTGGCGAAAGGGGGATGTGCTGCAAGGCGATTAAGTTGGGTAACGCCAGGGTTTTCCCAGTCACGACGTTGTAAAACGACGGCCAGTGAATTGTAATACGACTCACTATAGGGCGAATTCCTTGTCGGCGGGGAGAAGTTCCGGGCGCACCGGTCGGTGCTTGCAGCGCGCTCTCCAGTTATCAGAGCTGAGTTCTTTGGTTCGATGAAGGGGAGCACAACCAAAAATGCCATACACATAGATGACATGGAGGCAGAGGTGTTCAGCAATTTGCTCACTTTCATCTACACTGATGATGTAATGCCTGATACGAATCAAGCAGATGAGTATGCCATGGCTCAGCATTTGCTTGTCGCAGCAGATAGGTATAGTTTGGAGAGGCTCAGGCCGATCTGTGAAGATAAGCTGTGCAATTGTATCGATACGAGCTCTGTGGCCACCATACTAGCACTGGCAGAGCAGCACCACTGCCATGGGCTTAAGAAGGCATGCCTGTTGTTCCTAGGCTCGTCGACGAATCTGAATGCGGTCATGGAGTCCAAGGGATTTGAGTACTTAACCAAGACCTGCCCTGCTGTTCTGAAAGATCTCCTCATGTTCAAGTCTGTTACTGGATAGTTTGGGAGAAGAAAGTCAAGGGCATGGACATGAGGTTTCAGTGCACGCATGTCATTTGCAATCATATTTCTAGAAAGGTACTAAAGACTGCATGGTATCTGATACTCGTATTAGTAGTATTACTTGTATCTTTTTCTCACAAACGCAATGTAGTACCTCGGTCTCTTTTTTGTTTGGCCACTGTGTCATTTGTGGAGAATCTTCAACGGCATGACAACCATGTGCAAAGCAAGAACTATTTGTGCTAATTAGATGAAACTTCAGAAGTTCCTTTTATTTGTTTTTGTTGCTTTCTTGAGTTGCAATATTTTTATAGTACTGCCTTCTGATATCTGTTCAGGCAAACTCTGTTCACTACTTAGCAGGCTCGCATAAACTATGGTTCTTGTTGAAATGCTGGATTGTGGTTCTGGAAACTACTGTTTATACAGCGAGAAGTTTGTGGCTTCATAACTGAGGTTAAGTTTGACAGTGCTTGGCAGGTTTATGCCGACCTGATCAAATATGTTGAAATAAAAACTATTCTGCCAGAGACCATGAGTTACTTCAAAGATCAATTTGTCTAATTCACATCTAGATGTTTTTTAAGAATGTCACATCTAAGCTCCCACAAATATATAATGCAGCAACAAAAAAGAAAAAAACTAGAACAAAAAAAAATAGACCACAAACATAGTGGACAACAGTTTAGATGTGACATAGTTATGTCACATCTGGATGTGTCCTAGACAGACCCAAAAATAGATGAGCAACAACGGAAATGACAGAGAGAGAGAGAGAAAATCTGAATAGCTACTGCCCGCAGCCCTAATGCATGCCATCAGAAAAATAAAAGGATTTGGCATTGTATATAACATGAAATTGCTAAGAAAAAACCAACAAAAACAAATACAGGGGTCCAAAAAATGCAGACAAAAGAAAGAAATATTTTAAATAGCGGGCTATGGAAAATAGCGGTAGGCCTCCAAATCAGCTATAGCGGAATTATAGCGGGTTAAAGCGGACTATAGCAAGCTATTTGTGAAGGCAACCATTTAGCGGCACCTTGCTGAAAAGGCTATAGCGGAGCTATAGCCGGCTATTTAAAACTATGAAGATCTTACATGGCAAATTTGCATATTAATTAAAAGGAGACGTACAAGGAATTTGCCATGCTTTATATTTTTATTCTCAAAAAGTATTCGTCGGGTTTCAAAAAATAAAATTATGGCTGTAGTTTGTAGTGATGATTTCTGACATAGTAGTGGGCTAGTGGCTGCTAAGGTAGCTTATTAATGTTCTGAAGTTTGGTCCCATTCCGTTTTGTTGTTGTTGCAGATTTGTAACCAGAAGCTGTTTTGTTCTGTGTTATATCTGAAGCTCTTTGTTTTCGAATTAAGGATCATATAGTCATTCTAGAAAAAGATCATATAGTCGCCAATCTCATAAAATTGATAAAACAAGAGTACATCCAAAGTAAAAGGGTTCAGCTGTTTACTTGCCAAGACGTCAGTGCCTGTGCAGAAGTTCATTTCAGATAATCTTGTGATTGTAATAAACACATCGCTTTGTAGTTTGAATGTTAATTGGCTCATTACATGTTCAAAATTCTTGTATAATACTTCCTCCATTCCATATCAGTTGATGCTGAAACGGATGTATCATGCACTGAAATACAACTACGTACATCAGCATCAACTAATATGGAACGGAGGGAGTAGAACTTAATTTCCCTTCGCTTCTTGCAGCTAGATGTTTCTTAGTTCTGGGACTGTCTGTCACTATGCTGGAATCTTTCACATGAACATACCTTACACTGGAACGATGACCATGGATATGTCTTCAAATGAGTGAATGACAGCACTTAGCAATAACGAGCTTTGCATAGTAATCGGCGATTATGAACAATTGTACGTAGCAGTTTGTGTTTCTCACGTGTCATGTGGTTCCTGTATTAACTACGTATCAGGGATAATGGGCTATGTGTCTTCATGTTTGTTCCTAGTGTTGCTTATGCTCTGCAAAGGATCTCACTGGGTTCTGAATAGTTGAAAATAACCGCATTACTCGCTTCCCTTAACTGTAAATTTGAGCTAGAGCATCAACTTTGTGGGTCATTGATCTACTCTGGGCCAAATTCAATAGTATATATAGTTTTCTCTTGAGGAAACTACGGCGCACAAAAGCCAGCATGAAACATTTTACATTTATCGGAGAAGACAGAAAACAGAGTTCTTTATAAGGTGAAAGAGAACAAAGAGAAAGGAGGTACAAGGCGGCACTACACAGCCGCCAAATTAAACATGAGTGGCAAGATTGGCGAACATAGTTTGAGCAGCAATTGGACCAAAGCATCAAAGTCATCATCGCAACAATGGAATACCACGGAGGTAAGCTCAATCATCGTTACAGCAAACCTTTGAATTGCGCGTCTTTGACAGATTTTTTTTTTTTTTGAGACGGAACAGTTGGACAGATCTCATAATGCAGAGATAAGATCATCTCCAGCCGCGCCCCAACAAGGCCCTCAGGCGATTTTTCAGCCGCCGGCGCCAAAAAATCGATCCAGTCGCGTCCCCAAAGGCCCTTTTTTCACCGGCTCGGGATGAAATTGGCGCCGGCGGACCCAGGCCGAACCCGGCACGCTGGGGGGTGCTTGGGGGCGCCGGCCGAACCATTTTTGGCGCGAAAATCGGCGGGCCCTCCTTGGCAGCGACTCGGCTCTTCTCGTCGCTTCGTCGTCCTCATCGCCTCGGTTCCCGCGGCGGAATCAATGCCAAAACTGCCGCGCGCTACCGCGCCGGTCAGCCTCCTCCATTAGTGCCTCACGGGCGGCGCAGTGAAGACGGGACGACGCCCGTCCCTTGCCCGCCACGCGTACACACGGCGCCGCCTATATAAGCCGACCCCTCCCGCACCGGTGAAGCACAGACTCTCCACCGCCGACGCCCCCGTTCCTCGACGCCCCAGTTCCTCGACGCCCCCGTTCCTCTCTCTCTTCTCGCCGTCTCCAGTTCACCCAATGGCCGAGCGCTTTCCAGGCGATGGCGCGGCGCCGAACGGCTTCGGCCGCCGACACCTTCACGAGGACGAAGCTCGGCTTCTCTATGAGGCTGAGTACCCGATCCCGCCGGTCATGCGGGTGCCCGGGGCTTGGAGGATCAGCGCCGGTGGGGTCCCGGTGCCACCGCCGCCCACCGGGGCAGCACGTCGTGCGGAGATCGCCCGCATCCGCGCCTCTCTGCCGCAGCGAGGGAAGGGCCGAGGTACGTCCCCGACGGCCCGATGTGGGAGCAGTACTTCCGTCGCCGCCACACCGAGCAGCTCGAGGCCACCAACGGCGTCGTGCCCTCCGGAAGGCTCAACTCCGACGGCCGCCGTCGATGGTGGGGCGTACCCGGCCGCACGCTGGAGGTCGTCCTCGAGTACATCGAGGGCGGCAACATGCCCAGGCTGGATTACCCCACTCCTCCCTCCTTCTCCCGCCGGCGGGGAGCTCGTGGACCCGGAGACGCATGGACCCGGCGTCCTCCTCGTCGTTTGTCTCTCCCTCCCTCCTCCCCAACAAGCCAGAGCCCCAGGACGCGTCGGCCAGCCAGCGCACCCGCAGCTCCGGCGTTCGCATCGCCGAGTCCTCCCCCACCTCTGCCCGGCTCGTCAGGCCGAAGGTGGAGCCCGGGCTCCCCACGGAGTACATGGCCATAGTCTGGCGCGGCTTCTCCAACGAGGAGGCCCTAAAGTGGGCGCGGGATGACTACCTCCGCGACGAGATGGTCCGACAGCGCCGAGCCCTGGAGAAGATAGCTGCCCGCCAGCGTGGGCGCGAGGACGAGAACGGCGTCGTGATCCTCGTCAGCGACGAGGACGAGGACGCCCCCGGACCGTCCAACCCGCCGCGCGTCGGAGACCCTAGGCAGGGAAGCAGCAGGGACGGCGGCCGCGGAGGAGGCGACGATGACGACAACGACGGCGGCGACTACACGAAGTTCTACAGGCTCCTCGGCATTTAGAGCTTTGCGGGCGCGGGCGGCGAGGAACGGCGAAGGCAAGGCGGGTCTAGTAGTGTTTTTTTCTTCTTTTGTAAAATATTTTAAATATATTATGAACCCGCTGAAATTTGGTTGAATTTGTGTCTTGTTTGTGCCGGATTTTGTTTTTCAAAAAAAAACATGGACGCGGCGACTGGGGAGCATCACGCTTCGAGCGCCCGGTTAGCGCCGGTACGCCTTCAGGCGGCGATTTTTAGCGCCTCCTGAGGGCCAAAGGCTGAAGATGCTCTAAGAACTATAGAGCCCACTATACAAAAAGGGAGGCCGTCCCAAAGATCTTAAACCATGCTGCAAGTGGTCACATTTGAGTGAAGAGCATGTCGGACCTGCAGCCAAAACTAAAAATTGACGGATGGTGAAGATGCTCAGAAGTTCTAGAAAGGGTGCAGAACGGACATGCGTCCATGGAGGCAGTCCTCTAGTGAAACTGCGCCGGTTAGTATGTAACCGGGGATGATGAACAAGAACTGTAAATACAAGAAGAAGAAATTTCCCACGATCATATGCTCTTGCATTAGGGAAATACCTTGGTCTTTGGCTACTCTAAATTGCCAATAAAAAAGAGGGCCTTTGGCTACTCTACAAAATATAAACTGTGCAGTATAGCACGTGTTTACTTGTTCGAGATGGCACGTTAGCTATCTCATCTCAAAAGAAGAAGATGGCACCGTCGGATCTGCATCGTACGTACGTACGCGGCCTGTGTCCGGAACGGACTGCAGTTGCCTTTTCCGTGTAGCCCTCGAGACAGCACCCACAACCCTCGCCGTCCCGTTATAAAATAAGACAGACCCTCGCCGTGACACCGTCTCACCGCGATCAGCCAAACTGAGCAAGCCATACACCATGTCGACCTCCTGGCATGCCAGCGGCAATGGTCTCCCCTCCGTTCCCGGCTCCGCTTCCTCCATCATCGCCGGCGCCGTGAGCGGCTACCACTTGCTGAAGATCGTCGGCTACTCGCGCACCAAGGAGCTCCCCAATGGCGAGTGGATCGACTCTTGCCCGTTCCAGGTGGGAGGCCGCACGTGGCATGTTCGCTACTATCCCAACGGGAACAAGAACGAAGATATCGATTACATATCCGTCTTTCTCGAATTCGATGGTACCGTCGCCGAGGCCGAGGCCGTGAAGGCACAAGCCAAGTTCAGCTTGCTCGACCAAGATGGGAATCCGGCGCCGACCTATAGCTGGGGAACCGGCACCAGAAACTACTCCGTGGAAAAAACTTGGGGATTCAAACAGTACATCAAAAGGGATGAGTTGGAGAAATCAGAGCTTCTCAAGGACGATTCCTTCGCTGTCAAGGTCGATGTCACTGTCATGAGCGAGTTCCACGCACGGAAGACACCAACCATCGTGGTGCCACCGTCCGACATACACCGGCACCTCGGGGATCTCCTGTCGAGCAAGGCGGGCGTCGATGTCGAATTCCGGGTCGGCGGGAAGACATTCTCGGCACACCGTTTGGTGCTCGCGGCACGGTCTCCGGTCTTCAGAGCAGAGTTCTTTGGGAACATGAAGGAGAGCACCACCACTGAGCCCATATGTATAGATGCCATTGAGGCAGAGGTGTTCAAGGCTCTGCTTGCTTTCATGTACACAGATGCATTGCCTGATATGGATCAACAGGAGGAATCTGCCATGGCTCAGCATTTGCTGGTTGCAACAGATAGGTATGATCTCGAGAGGCTGAAGCTGATTTGTGAAGATAAGTTGTGCAATCATATCGATACGAGCTCCGTGGCGACTATCTTGGCCTTGGCGGAGCAGCACCACTGCCACGAGCTTAAGGCGGCATGCTTGGTGTTCCTCAGCTCGCCAGTGAATCTGGATGGGGCCATGGAGTCTGAAGGTTTCCAGTTTTTAACCAAGAGCTGCCCTGGTGTTATTAAGGATCTTCTAATGTCCCACGTTGCTCCTAGTTTACTTGGGAAAAGAAAATCAAAGGCATGAACATGAGGTTAATTACAAGTCCTGCATGTGATTTGCAATCATCCGTCCAGAAAGTTCCTTTTTGTTTGGTCATTGTATCCTTCAGAGAAATATTAATGGTTCGACTAGCTATGTGCTAAGCAAGAACTGTATGTGCTAATTAGTGAACTGTTAGTTCAGAACTTGTAAGCATTTCAAATAGTTGAGCTTCACATTGTGCCACAATCGCTACTAGCATTGCGCTGCTTTCTGAGTTCATCCATCCCTTGTTCAGTACAGGACACTGCTTATTTATTTACCAGCTTCAGATAGACAATGCCTTGTTTAAATGCTGGGTTGTGATCAATTGAAAAGGCATTGGCCTTGTCCGGTTTTCAACTTTTTCTATGGCTGCAGTTTGAAGTTTTGAAGTTTGGTCTTAAGAATTTTATTGCAAGGTTATGATATCATATATTGTTGTTGTTGCAGATTTGTAACTAGAAGTTGTTTTGTTCTGTCTTATGTCTGAAGTTCTTTGTTTTTGAATTAAGGATCATATAGTCCCCAATCTCATAAAGTTGATAAAACAAGAGTACATCCAAAAGTAAAAGGGTTCAGCTGTTTACATTTTAAATTGCTTATGTCCACAAACCAGGGTATTATGAGGTTAATTCCATAGAGGGTATACAGATTTTCTTTTCAAATCCGGGGGCCGGGGTTTAATCAGGGCAGGCCCTGTGTTTTGGGAGGCCCTGGGCGAACTCGATGACATGGGCCCCTATGTCGTAAGATCATATATATATGTATGTGTGCGTGTGATACTTAAACATATATATAAGAGTAATCTTTTAATCACACATCTTTAGTTTGAAATTTGACTATTATAAGTATTGGACAATGCCATATTACGACAGAAATACTCAAAAGATAGCAAAACAAAACTAAAATGACATGATTACCTCAAAAAAGAAACAAATTCGACTCACTCCATTGACAACAATAATACTCCATTGCTTCAAAAAAGGTTTCTTCGGGCGTTTCTTGATGCAAAGTCATTAAGAGCACCATCAAGATCAACATCAGATGAGTTATCATCCGAAAAAGCTTCTTAGGCAACGTAGCATGCTGTGTCCTAAAATTATATAAAAGTAAAGAGTATATAAAGAATTAGAAATTTATAGATCGGATGATCGAAACCCTAGATATGGACATAGAATGACTAAAGATTAGGATGTTTGAATGTATACTATGTAGAAGAGTATACATAAAATTTTTGAAACTTTAGATGGATAGTTGAATACCTAGTAAAGAAACTACTCAAATTGAGGGATCGATGAATGGATCAAGAGTCGTGGATACGTACTGTCCTGAGTCCTGACGCTCACATACGTATAACGTATTAACCTATTGCCGGATGGCCGGGTTGCCGGCACGGCCGCACAGCGCAACAACAGTCTGCCGGATTGCCGCGCGCAGCAGCGACAACGAGCGGCCAAGGTGCTTAGCGGCGGAGCGACGGGCCGACGATACGACGAAAGATGAACCGACGATTGAAGGCACAAGCCAGATCTTCCGATTGATTTGCTTCACATTTATACGCGTGCGCTGTGCGGCCGTCATGGCTGATGCTTCGCTAATCTCTACCTAACTACCTTTTTTTTAACTTTCTACCTAGCTACCTGACGGGCCAAGCACATCTCATTTATTTTTCCACACAATTTTTTCCTTATCTATTTTTTTGCTTATACTCTATATGTATACACATCATGGGCCCCCCTTCGGCCTGGGCCCTGGGCCGCCGCCCCTCTGCCCATGCCCCAGGGCCGGCCCTGGGTTTAATGCATACAAAACTATTATTTCGAGACCAGTGCATGTATTCAAATTTCTTGTGTCTGTAGTCGGTACTCGCTAGTCATGATATTTTGACATAGTACATATATAGTAGTCACTCCCGAGCTAGGCAGTGTTCATATATGAAGCCAATACGAAGTTTAATCCTGAAGTTTGGCCTAAAGTATTTCCGCACAAGGCTACAATTTCCGAAAGCATTGCAAATTTTGTAACCCCAAGCTAGCTATTTTTTTCGTAATTTTTTATATATCCTTCATAGTTCTTCATACCACTAGTTATGGGGAAAATGTTTCTCTTCACAAAAAAGATAACAACAGTATGGTTTCTAAAGTCTGAATTACAAACAAGAATCCAGAATTGAAATAGAGTCATCGCAACCATGAAGTTCAGATTTAATAAGCCACAAGGCCCGTGGACGGAACAGGCCACCCAATAAGCCCATCCATATCCAACTTGCAATTTTACAACTCTCCAAACGATCATTCCCTAGAGTACAATCCTTTTTTTTTTTTGAAAATGGAGGACTCTCCGGTCTGTGCATCAGAACGATACATACATCCAACTTTATAAATAAGCAAATAGGTTCAACAAGGTCTTAAAGTCTGAAACAAAAGTAGGGGCAAGCTCACAAAGAGCCAAAGGGC
Organism: Triticum urartu; assembly: GCF_003073215.2. Classification (NCBI taxonomy): domain Eukaryota; kingdom Viridiplantae; phylum Streptophyta; class Magnoliopsida; order Poales; family Poaceae; genus Triticum; species Triticum urartu. The sequence continues at coordinate 546,492,930 of NC_053026.1, forward strand.
CAAAAACAGAAAAGCCAAAAGGCCACAACCGGCTGGCATAAGAAAGATATGAAAACTAATTGCCTATCCTATTACATGACCGCCATCCAATCCGATTGAAGATATCTCGTGCTATCATCTCTCACCGGATAGACACAGTAACCAAACGCTCACTGGCCTCCGTCGGAGTGAGTAGCGACCACATACGGATTAGCGCAGTGGCGCGGAAGATAACCTGCAAAAAATGAATATTCGTTGTTCTGTTAAAAACCAAATCATTTCTGCAGTTCCAAATTGCCCATAATAAAGCACATACTCCTACGCGAATGTTTCTAGCTGTTTCAGACTCTATCCCATTAAGCCACGTTCCAAATAACGTGCTGACAGAATTTGGAGGAGTAATGTTAAAGGCTACGTGCATCGTCCGCCACAAAACCTTGGCCAACGGGCACTCAAGAAAAAGGTGTTTGATAGTTTCATCCCGATCACAAAAACTACACCTAGTAGATCCTGTCCAGTTGCACTTTGCCAAGTTATCCTTAGTTAATATGACTTGTTTATGTACAAACCACATAAACACTTTAATTTTCAAAGGAACTTTGACTTTCCCAACATATTTGGAAGTAGGAATGGCGCTAGAGTTGATAACATCGAGATACATCGATTTAACTATGAATTCTTCAGACCTAGTGAGCTTCCAGCGCAACTGATCGGGCTGTTGAGATAGCTGAACCTCCATCATTCTACTCACTAAATGAAGCCACGCTTCCCAATGATTGCCGGCAAGCGTCCTCCTAAAATGAATATTAACAGGGATGGACTGAAGTGTCGTTGCAACATAAGCCTCACGTCGTTGAACAATACTATAAAGGGACGGGTACTGAAGTGCGAGTGGCGTCTCTCCTAGCCAAGTATCCTCCCAGAAATGAGTGGTAGTGCCATTACCAATTATAAACTTTGTCCTATTGAAATAGGATGATTTGACTCTCATGAGCCCCTTTCAAAAAGGCAAGTCCGTCGGTCTCACTGTCACCTGGGACAAAGTTTTGGACTGCAGATACTTACTACGGAGAATCTGCGCCCATGTGGCCTCAGTCTCAACAGATAACTTAAACAGCCACTTGCTGAGAAGACATCTGTTCTTGCTTCAAGATTTTCAATGCCAAGAGTCCCTTGGTCTTTTGGTCGACAAATAATATCCCATTTGGTGAGTCTATATTTTTTTTAGTTCATCACTCTGCCAGAAGAATCGGGATCGATAGAAGTCCAGCCTTTTCCTAACTCCAACTGGGACTTTGAAGAAAGACAAGAGAAACATAGGCATACTCGTGAGCACCGAATTAATAAGAATTAATCAGCCTCCGTATGACATGAGCTTGCCCTCCCAGCAACTCAGTTTCTTCTCAAAGCGATCCTCGATACACTTCCATTCTCGGTTTGTCAACTTACGATGGTGAATGGGTATACCTAAGTAAGCAAAAGGTAAAATTCCCAATTCGCACCCGAACAATTTCCTATAAGCCTCTTGTTCCTCATTGGCTCTACCAAAACAGAATAATTCGCTTTTATGAAAGTTAATCTTTAATCAGGTCAATTGTTCAAATAAGCATAACACCAACTTCATATTTCTCGCTTTTGTCAAGTCGTGCTCCATAAAGATGATCGTATCATCAGCGTACTGTAGGATAGACACACCTCCATCAACTAGATGAGGCACCAAGCCACCCACCTGACCAGCCTCCTTAGCCCTTCCTATTAGAATTGCCAACATATCAACCACAATGTTAAACAAAATAGGAGACATCGGATCACCTTGTCTCAGGCCCTTATGTGTCTGGAAGTAATGACATATGTCGTCATTCACTCTAATTTCAACACTCCCTTTTTGCGTGAAAGATTCTACCTGGCGTCGCCAGGATTCATCAAAACCTTTCATCCGTAAGGCCTGTTGAAGGAAAGGCCATTTGACTTTATCGTACACTTTTTCGAAATCCACCTTGAAAACCACTCCATCTAGTTTTTTCGTGTGAATCTCGTGGAGCGTTTCATGAAGGACCACAACCCCTTCTAGGATGTTTCTGTCCGGCGTGAAAGTAGTTTGGGAATGCTGCACCACAGAATGCGCAATCTGCGTGAGCCTATTGGTCCCAACCTTGGTAATTTTTTGAAACTAACATTAAGAAGACATATGGGCCTGAACTGCTCAATTCTCACAACCTCTGTTTTCTTAGGAAGCAGGGTTATCGTTCCAAAGTTCAGGTGAAATAACTGAAGCTGTCCCGAGAATAAATCATGGAACATCGGTAACAAGTCCCCCTTAATAATATGCTAGCATTTTTTATAGAACTCCACCGGAAATCCATCCGGTCCTGGAGCCTTATTGTTTTTCATCTGTGAAATGGCCTCAAACACCTCTTTCTCGGAAAAAGGGGCAATCAAAATATCATTCTCATCAGCAGCAAGTTGAGGAATATCCTGAATCCTAAACTCATCCAGAGATACACAATTATCCTCTGGAGGCCCGAACAACTTCTTGTAGTATTTGGTTATGTATAATTTTAGGTTTTCCTTTCCTAAAATCGTTCCTTCATCTTGTTCAAGCTGAAAGATCCTCTTCTTTCTGTGCTTGCCATTGGCGATCATGTGAAAGAATCGAGTGTTCGCGTCCCCCTGGACAACTTTGCGAACCTTAGCCCGCAGCGCCCACTTTAATTCCTCTTCACGGAGAAGCTCTTTCAATCTCATCTCCGCCTCAAGCTTAGCATGAAGCTCCGAGGCTGGCAGAATTGTGGATTCGGCTTTTAAATCTAGGGACTGAATAAGTGTAAGAAGCATTTCCTTTTCGACCTTATAAATCCCACTAAGATGCTTAGCCTACCCACGCAAGAAACTTCTCAAGTGCCTTATCTTATTCTGCCATCGCTCAACCGCAGTTCTGCCTCCTGCATCCTTAGCCCATTCCCTGGCTACGAGATCCAAGAAGCCTTCTCATTCAAACCAAGCTAGTTCGAACGAAAAAGAGTTTTTGTTCCCCATGTTGGTTGCCTCACCAGAGTCCACAAATAAAGGTGCGTGGTCCGAAATACCATGCAAAAGTGCCCGGACCGTTACAAAGGGAAACTTCTATTCCCATTCGATGCTCGCTAGGACTCGATCCAGCTTTTCAAACGTCGGATTTGGCAACGCGTTGGCCCAGGTGAAATTTCTACCCGAAAGCTATATCTCTCTCAGATCCAAGCTTTCAATAATGGTATTAAACATGAACGACCACCTCCCTTCGAAATTATCATTGTTCTTTTCCTCTTGCCTTCTAATAATGTTGAAATCACCCCCAACCATGTTGGGGAACGTAGTAATTTCAAAAAAAAAAATCTTACGCACACGCAAGATCATGGTGATGCATAGCAACGAGAGGGGAGAGTGTCATCTACGTACCCTCATAGACCGTAAGTGGAAGCGTTATGACAACGCGGTTGATGTAGTCGTACGTCTTCATGATCGACCGATCCTCAGTACCGAACATACGGCACCTCCGCGTTCAGCACACATTCAGCTCGGCGACGTCCCGCGAACTCATGATCCAGTAGAGCTTCCGGGAAGAGTTTCGTCAGCACGACGGCGTGGTGACGGTGTTGATGAAGCTACCGACGCAGAGCTTTGCCTAAGAACTGCTACGATATGACAGAGGTGGATTATGGTGGAGGGGGGCACCACACACGGCTAAGAGATCAATGATCAATTGTTGTGTCTCCAAGGGGTGCCCCCCTCCCCATATATAAAGGAGTGGAGGAGGGGGAGGGGGCCAGCCTCCTATGGCGCGCTGCTACCTCTTGAGCACTGTGTTGGTTTTCCCTTGAAGAGGAAAGGGTGATGTAGTAAAGCAGCGTAAGTATTTCCCTCAATTTTTGAGAACCAAGGTATCAATTCAGTAGGAGACCACGCGCGAGTCACCTCGTACCTACACAAACAAATAAGAACCTCGCAACCAACGCGATCAAGGGGTTGTCAATCCCTTCACGACCGCTTGCAAGAGTGAGATCTGATAGAGATGATAATAATAAGATAAATATTTTTGGTATTTTTATGATATAGATTGAAAGTAAAAGATAGCAAAATAAGGTAGATGGGAAACTTGTATGATGGAAAATAGACCCGGGGGCCATAGGTTTCACTAGTGGCTTCTCTCAAGATAGCATAAGTATTACGGTGGATGAACAAATTACTTTCGAGCAATTGATAGAAAAGAGAATAATTATGAGAATATCTAGGCATGATCATGTATATAGGCATCACGTCCGCGACAAGTAGACCGACTCCTGCCTGCATCTACTACTATTACTCCACACATCGACCGCTATCCAGCATGCATCTAGAGTATTGAGTTCATAAGAACAGAGTAACGCCTTAAGCAAGATGACATGATGTAGAGGAATAAACTCATGCAATATGTTATAAACCTCATCTTTTTATCCTCGATGACAACAATACAATACGTGTCGTTTCCCTTTCTGTCACTGGGATCGAGCACCTCAAGATTGAACCCAAAGCTAAGAACTTCTCCCATTGCAAGAAAGATCAATCTAGTAGGCCAAACCAAACTGATAATTCGAAGAGACTTGCAAAGATAAACCAATCATACATAAAATAATTCAGAGAAGATTCAAATATTATTCATAGATAAACTTGATCATAAACCCACAATTCTTCGGATCTCGACAAACACACCGCAAAAGAAGATTACATCGAATAGATCTCCAAGAAAATTGAGGAGAACTTTGTATTTGAGATCCGAAGAGAGAGAAGAAGTCATCTAGCTACTAGCTATGGACCCAAAGGTCTGAAGTAAACTACTCACACATCATCGGGGAGGCCATAGATTTGATGTAGACGCCCTTCGTGATCAATGCCCCCTCCAGCGGAGCTCCGGAAAAGGCCCCAAGATGGGATCTCTTTGGTACAGAAGGTTGCGGCGGTGGAATTAGGTTTTCTGGTGCTCCTGGATGTTTGCGGGGTACGTGGATATATATAGGAGGAAGAAGTAGGTCGGTGGAGCAATGAGGGGCCCATGAGGGTGGAGGGCGAGCCCAGGGGGTGGGCGCGCCCCCCTGCCTCGTGGCCTCCTCGATTGATTCTTGACGTCCACTCCAAGTCTCCTGGATCACGTTTGTTCCAAAAATAACGCTCCCGAAGGTTTCATTCCGTTTGGACTCCGTTTGATATTCCTTTTCGGCGAAACTCTTAAATAGGCAAAAAAACAACAATTTGGGTTGGGCCTCCGGTTAATAGGTTAGTCCCAAAAATAATATAAAAGTGTAAAAATAAGCCCATTAACATCCAAAATAGATAATATAATAGCATGGAGCAATAAAAAATTATAGATACGTTGGAGACGTATCAGCATCCCCAAGCTTAATTCTTGCTTGTCCTCGAGTAGGTAAATGATAAAAACAGAATTTTTGATGTGGAATGCTTCCTAACATATTTCTCAATGTAATTTTTCTTTAATGTGGCATGAATGTTCAGATCCAAAAGATTCAAGATAAAAGTTTAATATTTACATAGAAATAATAATACTTCAAGCATACTAACAAAGCAATCATGTCTTCTCAAAATAACATGGCCAAAGAAAGTTATCCCTACAAAATCATATAGTCTGGCTATGCTCTATTTCATCACACAAAATATTAAATCATGCACAACCCCGATGACAAGCCAAGCAATTGTTTCATACTTTTGATGTTCTCAAACTTTTTCAATCTTCACGCAATATATGAGCGTGATCCATGGATATAGCACTATGGTGGGATAGAATGGTGGTTGTGGAGAAGACAAAAAAGGAGAAGATAGTCTCACATCAACTAGGCGTATCAACGGGCTATGAAGAGGCCCATTAATAGATATCAATGTGAGTGAGTAGGGATTGCCATGCAACGGTTGCACTAGAGCTATAAGTGTATGAAAGCTCAACAAAAGAAACTAAGTGGGTGTGCATCCAACTTGCTTGCTCACGAAGACCTAGGGCAATTTGAGGAAGCCCATCATTGGAATATACAAGCCAAGTTATATAATGTAAAATTCCCACTAGTTTATGAAAGTGACAACATAAGAGACTCTCTATCATGAAGATCATGGTGCTACTCTGAAGCACAAGTGTGGAAAAAGGATAGTAACATTGTCCCTTCTCTCTTTTTCTCTCATTTCATTTTTTTCCTTTTTATTATTTGGGCCTTCTTTCTTTTCTTTTTCTTTTTTGGCCTCTTTTTTTCTTTTTTTTTATTTTTCGTCCGGAGTCTCATCCTGACTTGTGGGGGAATCATGGTCTCCATCATCCTTTCCTCACTGGGACAATGCTCTAATAATGATGATCATCACACTTCTTTTTACTTCAACTCAAGAATTACAACTCAATACTTAGAACAAAATATGACTCTATGTGGTGTACCGGGATATGCAATGAATCAAGAGTGACATGTATGAAATGAACGGTGACTTTGCCACAAATACGATGTCAACTACATGATCATGCAAAGCAATATGGCAATGATGAAGCGTGTCATAGCAAACGGAACGGTGGAAAGTTTCATGGCAATATATCTCGGAATGGCTATGGAAATGACATAATAGGTAGGTATGGTGGCTGTTTTCAAGAAGGTATATGGTGGGTTTATGGTACCGGCGAAAGTTATGTGGTACTAGAGAGGCTAGCAATTATGGAAGGGTGAGGGTGCGTATAATCCATGGACTCAACATTAGTCATAAAGAACTCACATACTTATTGCAAAAATCTATTAGTTATCGAAACAAAGTACTACGCGCATGCTCCTAGGGGATAGATTGGTAGGAAAAGACCATCGCTCGTCCCCACCGCCACTCATAAGGAAGGCAATCAATAAATAAATCATGCTCCGACTTCATCACATAACGGTTCACCATACGTGCATGCTACGGGAATCACAAACTTCAACACAAGTATTTCTCAAATTCACAACTACTCAACTAGCATGACTCTAATATCACCATCTCCATATCTCAAAACAATCATCAAGTATCAAACTTCTCTTAGTATTCAATGCACTTATATGAAAGTTTTTATAATGCCTAAAAGCAAATTTCCATGTTGTTCTAAAGGACTCTCAAAATAATATAAGTGAAGCATGAGAGATCAATTATTTCTATAAAATAGAAACACCGCCGTGCTCTAAAAGATATAAGTGAAGCACTAGAGCAAAAACTATATAGCTCAAAAGATATAAGTGAAGCACATAAAGTATTCTAATAAATTCCAATTCATGTGTGTCTCTCTCAAAAGGTGTGTACAGCAAGGATTATTGTGGTAAACTAAAAATCAAAGACTCAAATCATACAAGACACTCCAAGCAAAACACATATCATGTGGCAAATAAAAATATAGTTCCAAGTAAAGTTACCGATGAACGAAGACAAAAGAGGGGATGCCTTCCGGGGCATCCCCAAGCTTAGGCTTTTTGGTATCCTTGTATTTTACCTTGGGGTGCCATGGACATCCCCAAGCTTAGGCTCTTGCCACTCCTTGTTCCATAATCCATCGAATCTTTACCCAAAACTTGAAAACTTGACAACACAAAACTTAACAAGAGAATCTCGTGAGCTCCGTTAGCGAAAGAAAACAAAACACCACTTCAAGGTACTGTAATGAACTCATTCTTTATTTATATTGGTGTTAAACCTACTGTATTCCAACTACTCTATGGTTTATAAACTCTTTTACTAGCCATAGATTCATCAAAATAAGCAAACAACACACGAAAAATAGAATCTGTCAAAAACAGAACAGTCTGTAGTAATCTGTAGCTAACGCAAACTTCTGTAACCCCAAAAATTCTAAAACAAATTTATGGACGTGAGGAATTTATCTATTAATCATATGCAAAACAAATTAACTAAATATCACTCTCCAATAAAAAATGGCAGAAATTCTCGTGAGCGCTAAAGTTTCTGTTTTTTACGGCAGGATCAAAAAGACTTTCCACAAGTCTTCCCAACGGTTCTACTTGGCACAAACACTAATTAAGCACAAAAAACACAACCAAAACAGAGGCTAGATAAATTATTAATTACTAAACAGGAGAAAAAAGCAAAGAATAAAAATAAAATTGGGTTGCCTCCCAACAAGCGCTATCGTTTAACGGCCCTAGCTAGGCATAAAAGCGAGGATAGATCTAGGTATTGCCATCTTTGGTAGACAATTCTTCAAGAAGACACCTATAACTCTTACGACTTTCTTTCTTTTTATTAATTATCAAACTCCTAGGCACGAAATCAAGAAAATCATTTGTAGCAAAAGGTTCCTTAAGGATAGTGAGAATGTTGGGGTGAACACTTATGGATTTGAGATCCGCACTTCCCTTACTAGAGGTTTCACCCTTATTTTTAGGAACATACATCAATTTGTCAATCTTAGAATTAGGAGGAGTATTTTTCACAGAAGAAAAGCCAGACCCTAGGTTGGTAATAATATCCTCAATTTTATCAATTGTAGTGGAATCTTTATCTATCTTTTCATTAACCATAGGTTCCTTTTCTTTAAAAAATTTAAGAGCAACTCCTATCTTAGATCCGTATTGGGTAATTTGGTTATGGATCTTTATATCCAAATTTTCAATAAACTCTACGGTCGCTACTTTATTTTCAATAATTTCAAGCCGTTGCATCACGTGTTCCAAAGTTAAAATAGTTCCATTAACCAAAAGAGGTGGTGGGCCAAACAAATCTATCATAGCATTATAAGAATCAAAAGTATGGCTACCCAAGAAATTTCCTCCGGTAATGGTATCAAGAATATATCTATTCCAAGGACTGATGCCTACATAAAAATTGCAAAGAAGAACGGAAGAAGATTGCTTCCTAATAGATCTATTTTGTGCATTGCAAATTCTGAACCAAGCATCTTTTAGATTTTCTCCCTCCCTTTGTTTAAAACTAAGGACCTCATTCTCGGGAGATAAAGGAGTAGATAAAGGACTAGCCATAACGACAAAGCAAGCAAAAGAAAGGGCGAATGAAAAAGAGGGCGAATAAAACGGCAAGGGTGAAGTGGGAGAGAGGAAAACGAGAGGCAAATGGCAAATAATGTAATGCGAAGGATAATAGTTGTGATGGGTACTTGGTATGTCTTGACATGGCGTAGATCTCCCCGGCAATGGCGCCAGAAATCCTTCTTGATACCTCTTGAGCACTGCGTTGGTTTTCCCTTGAAGAGGAAAGGGTGATGCAGTAAAGCAGCGTAAGTATTTCCCTCAGTTTTTGAGAACCAAGGTATCAATCCAGTAGGAGACCACGCGTGAGTCACCTCGTACCTACACAAACAAATAAGAACCTCGCAACCAACGCGATAAAGGGGTTGTCAATCCCTTCACGACCACTTGCAAGAGTGAGATCTGATAGAGATGATAATAATAAGATAAATATTTTTGGTGTTTTATGATATAGATTGAAAGTAAAAGATAGCAAAATAAGGTAGATGGGAAACTTGTATGATGGAAAATAGACCCCAGGGCCATAGGTTTCACTAGTGGCTTCTCTCAAGATAGCATAAGTATTACGGTGGGTGAACAAATTATTGTCGAGCAATTGATAGAAAAGCGAATAATTATGAGAATATCTAGGCATGATCATGTATATAGGCATCATATCCGTGACAAGTAGACCGACTCCTGCCTGCATCTACTACTATTACTCCACACATCGACCGCTATCCATCATGCATCTAGAGTATTGAGTTCATAAGAACAGAGTAACGCCTTAAGCAAGATGACATGATGTAGAGGGATAAACTCGTGCAATATGATATAAACCCCAACCTTTTATCCTCGATGGAAACAATACAATACGTGTCGTTGCCCTTTCTGTCACTGGGATCGAGCACCGCAAGATTGAACCCAAAGCTAAGCACTTCTCCCATTGCAAGAAAGATCAATCTAGTAGTCCAAACCAAATTGATAATTCGAAGAGACTTGCAAAGATAAACCAATCATACATAAAAGAATTCAGAGAAGATTCAAATATTGTTCATAGATAAACTTGATCATAAACTCACAATTCATCGAATCTCGACAAACACACCGCAAAGAAGGTTACATCGAATAGATCTCCAAGAGAATTGAGGAGAACTTTGTATTGAGATCCAAAGAGAGAGAAGAAGCCATCTAGCTACTAGCTATGGACCCGAAGGTCTGAAGTAAACTACTCACACATCATCGGGGAGGCCATGGAGTTAATGTAGAGGCCCTCCGTGATCAATGCCCCCTCCGGCGGAGCTCCAAAAAAGGCCCCAAGATGGGATCTCTTGGGTACAGAAGGTTGCGGCGGTGGAATTAGGTTTTCATGGTGCTCCTGGATGTTTGCGGGGTACGTGGATATATATAGGATTAAGAAGTAGGTCGGTGAAGCAACGAGGGGCCCACGAGGGTGGAGGGCGCGCCCCCTGCCTCGTGGCCTCCTCGATTTATTCTTGACGTCCACTCCAAGTCTCCTGGATCACGTTTGTTCCAAAAATAACGCTCCCGAATGTTTCATTCCGTTTGGACTCCGTTTGATATTCCTTTGCGACGAAACTCTAAAGTAGGCAAAAAACAACAATTTGGGCTGGGCCTCCGGTTAATAGGTTAGTCCCAAAAATAATATAAAAGTGTAAAAATAAGCCCATTAACATCCAAAATAGATAATATAATAGCATGGAGCAATCAAAAATTATAGATACGTTGGAGACATATCACGCGCCCCATGAGGAGTCCTACTCCCGGTGGGAGTAGGACTCCCCCTTACAAGTAGGAGTAGGAGAGGAGAAGGAAGGGAGAGAAGGAGAGAAGGAAAGGGGGGCCACCCCCCTCCTTGTCCAATTCAAACTAGAGGGGGGTGGGGGCGCGCGGCTGCCCTGGCCGCCCCTCCTCTTCTCCCACTAAGGCCCATTAGGCCCAATATACTCCCCGGTATATGTCTGAAACCTCCCGAAACACTTCCGGTGTCCGAACATAGTCGTCCAATATATCGATCTTTACGTCTCGACCATTTCGAGACTCCTCGTCATGTCCGTGATCATATCCGGGACTCCGAACTACCTTCGGTGCATCAAAACACAAAAACTCATAATACCGATTGTCATAGAACTTTAAGCGTGCGGACCCTACGGGTTCGAGAACTATGTAGACATGACCGAGACACGTCTCCGGTCAATAACCAATAGAGGAACCTGGATGCTCATATTGGTTCCTACATATTCTACGAAGATCTTTATCGGTCAAACCGCATAACAACATACGTTGTTCCCTTTGTCATCGGTATGTTACTTGCCCAATATTCGATCGTCGGTATCTCAATACCTAGTTCAATCTCGTTACCGGCAAGTATCTTTACTCGTTCCGCAATGCATCATCCCGTAACTAACTCATTAGTTTGCATTGTCACATTGTTTGCAAGGCTTGTAGTGATGTGCATTACTGAGAGGGCCCAGACATACCTCTCCGACAATCGGAGTGACAAATCCTAATCTCGATCTATGCCAACTCAACAAGTACCATCGGAGACACCTGTAGAGCACCTTTATAATCACCCAGTCACGTTGTGACGTTTGGTAGCACACAAAGTGTTCTTCCGGTAATCGGGAGTTGCATAATCTCATAGTCATAGGAACATGTATAAGTCATGAAGAAAGCAATAGCAGTAAACTAAACGATCAAGTGCTAAGCTAATGGAATGGGTCATTTCAATCACATCATTCTCCTAATGATGTGATCCCATTAATCAAATGACAACTCATGTCTATGGCTAGGAAACTCAACCATCTTTGATCAACGAGCTAGTCAAGTAGAGGCATACTAGTGACACTATGTTTGTCTATGTATTCACACATGTATTATGTTACCGGTTAATACAATTCTTACATGAATAATAAACATTTATCATGATATGAGGAAATAAATAATAACTTTATTATTGCCTCTAGGGAATATTTCCTTTAGTCTCCCACTTGCACTAGAGTCAATAATCTAGATTACACAGTAATGATTCTAACACCCATGGAGTCTTGGTCCTGATCATGTTTTGCTCGTGGAAGAGGCTTAGTCAACGGGTCTGCAACATTCAGATCCGTATGTATCTTGCAAATCTCTATGTCTGCCACCTGGACTAGATCCTGGATGGAATTGAAACGTCTCTTGATGTGCTTGGTTCTCTTGTGAAATCTGGATTCCTTTGCCTAGTCAATTGCACCAGTATTGTCACAAAAGATTTTCATTGGACCCGATGCACTAGGTATGACACCTAGATCGGATATGAACTCCTTCATCAGACTCCTTCATTTGCTTCTTCCGAAGCAGCTATGTATTCCGCTTCACACATAGATCCCGCCATGACACTTTGTTTAGAACTGCTCCAACTAACAGCTCCACCGTTCAATATAAACACGTAACCGGTTTGCGATTTAGAATCGTCCAGATCAATGTCAAAGCTTGCATCAACGTAACCATTTACGACGAGCTCTTTGTCACCTCCATAAACGAGAAACATATCCTTAGTCCTTTTCAGGTATTTCAGGATGTTCTTGACCGCTATCCAATGATCCACTCCTGGATTACTTTGGTACCTCCCTGCTAAACTAATAGCAAGGCACACATCAGGTCTGGTACACAACATTGCATACATGATAGAGCCTATGGCTGAAACATAGGGAACATCTTTCATTTTCTCTCTATCTTCTGCAGTGGTCGGGCATTGAGTCTTACTCAACTTCACACCTTGTAACACAGGCAAGAACCCTTTCTTTGCTTGATCCATTTTGAACTTCTTAAAAACTTTATCAAGGTATGTGCTTTGTGAAAGTCCAATTAAGCGTCTTGATCTATCTCCATAGATCTTGATGCCCAATATATAAGCAGCTTCTCCGAGGTCTTTCATTGAAAAACTCTTATTCAAGTATCCTTTTATGCTATCCAGAAATTCTATATCATTTCCAATTAACAATATGTCATCCACATATAATATTAGAAATGCTACAGAGCTCCCACTCACTTTCTTGTAAATACAGGCTTCTCCAAAAGTCTGTATAAAACCATATGCTTTGATCACACTATCAAAACGTTTATTCCAACTCCGAGAGGCTTGCACCAGTCCATAAATGGATCGCTAGAGTTTGCACACTTTGTTAGCACCCTTTGGATCGACAAAACCTTCTTGTTGCATCATATACAACTCTTCTTCCAGAAATCCATTCAGGAATGCAGTTTTGACATCCATTTGCCAAATTTCATAATCATAAAATGTAGCAATTGCTAACATGATTCGGACAGACTTAAGCATCGCTACGGGTGACAAAGTCTCATCATAGTCAACCCCTTAAACTTGTCGAAAACCTTTCGCAACAAGTCAAGCTTTGTAGACAGTAACATTACCGTCAGCGTCAATCTTCTTCTTGAAGATCCATTTATTCTTGATGGCTTGCTGATCATCGGGCATGTCAACCAAAGTCCACACTTTGTTCTCATACATGGATCCCATCTCACATTTCATGGCCTCAAGCCATTTTGCGGAATCTGGGCTCACCATCGCTTCTTCATAGTTCGTAGGTTCACCATGGTCAAGTAACATGTTTTCCAGAACAGGATTACCGTACCACTCTGGTGCGGATCTTACTCTGGTTGACCTACGAGGTTCGGTAGTAACTTGACCTGAAATTTCATGATCATCATCATTAGCTTCCTCACTAATTGGTGTAGGTGTCACAGGAACCGGTTTCTGTGATGAACTACTTTCCAATAATGGAGCAGGTACAGTTACCTCATCCAGTTCTACTTTCCTCCCACTCACTTCTTTCGAGAGAAACTCCTTCTCTAGAAAGGATCCATTCTTAGCAACAAATGTCTTGCCTTCAGATCTGTGATAGAAGGTGTACCCAATAGTTTCCTTTGGGTATCCTATGAAGACACATTTCTCCGATTTGGGTTTGAGCTTATCAGGTTGAAGCTTTTTCACATAAGCATCGCAGCCCCAAACTTTAAGAAGCGACAACTTTGGTTTCTTGCCAAACCACAGTTCATAAGGCGTCATCTCAACGGATTTCGATGGTGCCCTATTTAACGTGAATGTCGCCATCTCTAAAGCATAACCCCAAAACGATAGCGGTAAATCAGTAAGAGATATCATAGATCGCACCATATCTAGTAAAGTACGATTACAACGTTCGGACACACCATTACGCTGTGGTGTTCCGGGTGGCGTGAGTTGCGAAACTATTCTATATTGTTTCAAATGTAAACCAAACTCGTAACTCAAATATTCTCCTCCACGATCAGATCGTAGAAACTTTATTTTCTTGTTACGATGATTTTCAGCTTCACTCTGAAATTCTTTGAACTTTTCAAATGTTTCAGACTTATGTTTCATTAAGTAGATATACCCATATCTGCTTAAATCATCTATGAAGGTGAGAAAATAACGATATCCGCCACGAGCTTCAACATTCATTGGACCACATACATCTGTATGTATGATTTTTAACAAATCTGTTGCTCTCTCCATAGTACCGGAGAACGGCGTTTTAGTCATCTTGCCCATGAGGCACGGTTCGCAAGTACCAAGTGATTCATAATCAAGTGGTTCCAAAAGTCCATCAGTATGGAGTTTCTTCATGCGCTTTACACCAATATAACCTAAACGGCAGTGCCACAAATAAGTTGCACTGTCATTATCAACTCTGCATCTTTTGGCTTCAATATTATGAATATGTGTATCACTACTATCGAGATTCAACACAAATAGACCACTCTTCAAGGGTGCATGACCATAAAAGATATTACTCATATAAATAGAACAACCATTATTCTCAGATTTAAATGAATAACCGTCTCGTATCAAACAAGATCCAGATATAATGTTCATGCCTAACGCTGGCACCAAATAACAATTATTCAGGTCTAAAATTAATCCCGAAGGTAGATGTAGAGGTAGCATGTCGACGGCGATCACATCGACTTTGGAACCATTTCCCACATGCATCATCACCTCATCCTTAGCTAATCTTCGCTCAATCCGTAGTCCCTGTTTCAATTTGCAAATATTAGCAACATAACCAGTATCAAATACCCAGGTGCTACTGCGAGCTCTAGTAAGGTACACATCAATAACATGTATATCACATATACCTTTGTTCACCTTGCCATCCTTATTATCCGCCAAATACTTGGGGAAGTTCCGCTTCCAGTGACCAGTCTGTTTGAAGTAGAAGCACTCAGTCTCAGGCTTAGGTCCAGACTTGGGTTTCTTCTCCTGAGCAACAACTTGTTTGCAGTTCTTTTTGAAGTTCCCCATCTTCTTCCCTTTACCTTTTTTCTTGAAACTGGTGGTCTTATTGACCATCAACACTTGATGCTCCTTCTTGATTTCTACCTCAGCAACCTTTAGCATTGCGAAGAGTTCGGGAATTGTCTTATCCATCCCTTGCATATTATAGCTCATCACGAAGCTCTTGTAGCTTGGTGGCAGTGATTGAAGAATTTTTTCAATGACATTATCATCCGGAAGATTAACTCCTAGTTGAATCAAGTGATTGTAGTACCCAGACATTCTGAGTATATGTTCACTGACAGAACCATTCTCCTCCATCTTGCAGCTATAGAACTTATTGGAGACTTCATATCTCTCAATCTGAGCATTTGCTTGAAATATCAACTTCAACTCCTAGAAAATCTCATATGCCCCATGACGTTCAAAACGTCGTTGAAGTCCCGATTCTAAGCCGTAAAGCATGGCACACTGAACTATCGAGTAGTCATCAACACGCGACTGCCAGGCATTCACAATGTCTACAGTTGCATCAGCAGCAGGCCTGGCACCCAGCGGTGCTTCCAGGACGTAATTCTTCTGTGTAGCAATGAGGATAATCCTCAAGTTACGGACCCAGTCCGTATAATTGATACCATCATCTTTCAACTTTGCTTTCTCAAGGAACGCATTAAAATTTAATGGAACAACAGCACAGGCCATCTATCTACAACAACATAGACAAGCAAAATACTATCAGGTACTAAGTTCATGATAAATTTAAGTTCAATTAATCATATTACTTAAGAACTCCCACTTAGATAGATATCCATCTAATCATCTAAGTGATCACGTGATCCAAATCAACTAAACCATAACTGATCATCATGTGAAATGGAGTAGTTTTCAATTGTGAACATCACTATGTTGATCATATCTACTATATGATTCACGCTCGACCTTTCGGACTCAGTGTTCCGAGGCCATATGTGTATATGCTAGGCTCATCAAGTTTAACCTGAGTATTCTGCATGTGCAAAACTGGCTTGCACCCGTTGTATAAGAACGTTGAGCTTAGCACACCCGATCATCACGTGGTGTCTCGGCACGACGAACTTTTGCAATGGTGCATACTCAGGGAGAACACTTGTACCTTGAAATTTTTAGTGAGTGATCATCTTATAATGCTACTGTTAATCAAAGCAGAATAAGATGCATAAAGGATAAACTTCACATGCAATCAATATAAGTGATATGATATGGCAATCATCATCTTATGCCTTTGATCTCCATCTCCAAAGCACAGTCATGATCACCATCATCACCGGCGCGACACCTTGATCTCCATCGTAGAATCGTTGTCATCTCGCCATCTATTGCTTCTATGACTATCGCTACCGCTTAGTGATAAAGTAAAGCAATTACATGGCGATTGCATTTCATACAGTAAAGCGACAACCATATGGCTCCTGCCAGTTGCCGATAACTCCGTTACAAACATGATCATCTCATACAATAAAATATAGCATCATGCCTTGACCATATCACATCACAACATGCCCTGCAAAAACAAGTTAGACGTCCTCTACTTTGTTGTTGCAAGTTTTACGTGGCTGCTATGGGCTGAGCAAGAACTGTTCTTACCTACGCATCAAAACCACAACAATAGTTCGTCAAGTTAGTGTTGTTTTAACCTTCAACAAGGACCGGGCGTAGTCACAATCGGTTCAACTAAAGTTGGAGAAACTGACACCCTCCAGCCACCTGTGTGCAAAGCACATCGGTAGAACTAGTCTCTCATAAGCGTACGCGTAATGTTGGTCCGGGGCCGCTTCATCCAACAATACCGCTGAACCAAAGTATGACATGATGGCAAGCAGTATGACTTGTATCGCCCACAACTCACTTCTGTTCTACTCGTGCATATAACATCTACTCATAAACCTGGCTCGGATGCCACTGTTGGGGAACGTAGTAATTCTAAAAAAAATCCTACGCACACGCAAGATCATGGTGATGCATAGCAACGAGAGGGGAGTGTGTCGTCTACGTACCCTCGTAGACCGTAAGCAGAATCATTATGACAACGCGGTTGATGTAGTCGTACGTCTTCACGATTGACCGGTCCTCAGTACCGAACGTACGACACCTCCGCGTTCAGCACACGTTCAGCTCGGTGACGTCCCGCGAACTCATGATCCTGTAGAGCTTCCGGGAATAGCTTCATTAGCACGACGGCGTGGTGACGGTGTTGATGAAGCTACCAACCCAGGGCTTCGCCTAAGCACCGCTACGATATGACCGAGGTGGATTATGGTGGAGGGGGGCACCGCGCATGTCTAAGAGATCAATGAACAATTGTTGTGTCTCTAAGAGGTGCCCCCCTCCCCGTATATAAAGGAGTGGAGGAGGGGGAGGGGGCCGGCCTCCTATGGCGCGCCCCATGAGGAGTCCTACACCCACCGGGAGTAGGACTCCCCCCTTCCAAGTAGGAGTAGGAGAGGAGAAGGAAGGGAGAAAAGGAGAGAAGGAAAGGGGGGCGCCACCCCCCTCCTTGTCCAATTCGGACTAGAGGGGGAGGGGGCACGTGGCTGCCCTGGCTGCCCCTCCTCTTCTCCCACTAAGGCCCATTAGGCCCAATATACTCCCTAGGGGGTTCCGGTAACCCCCCGGTACTCCGGTATATGTCCGAAACCTCCCGAAACACTTCCGGTGTCCGAACATAGTTGTCCAATATATCGGTCTTTACTTCTCGACCATTTCGAGACTCCTCGTTATGTCCATGATCATATCCGGGACTCCGAACTACCTTCGGTGCATCAAAACACAAAAACTCATAATACTGATTGTCATAGAACTTTAAGCGTGCGGACCCTACGGGTTCGAGAACTATGTAGACATGACCGAGACACGTCTCCGGTCAATAACCAATAGCAGAACCTGGATGCTCATATTGGTTCCTACATATTCTACGAAGATCTTTATCGGTCAAACCGCATAACAACATTCGCTGTTCCCTTTGTCATCGGTATGTTACTTGCCCGAGATTCGATCGTCAGTATCTCAATACCTAGTTCAATCTCGTTACCGGCAAGTCTCTTTACTCGTTCCGCAATGCATCATCCCGTAACTAACTCATTAGTCACATTGCTTGCAAGGCTTGTAGTGATGTGCATTACCGAGAGGGCCCAGAGATACCTCTCCGACAATTGGAGTGACAAATCCTATTCTCGATCTATGCCAACTCAACGAACACCATCGGAGACACCTGTAGAGCACCTTTATAATCACCCAGTCACGTTGTGACGTTTGGTAGCACACAAAGTGTTCTTCCGGTAATCGGGAGTTGCATAATCTCATAGTCATAGGAACATGTATAAGTCATGAAGAAAGCAATAGCAGTAAACTAAACGATCAAGTGCTAAGCTAATGGAATGGGTCATTTCAATCACATCATTCTCCTAATGATGTGATCCCATTAATCAAATGACAACTCATGTCTATGGCTAGGAAACTCAACCATCTTTGATCAACGAGCTAGTCAAGTAGAGACATACTAGTGACACTATGTTTGTCTATGTATTCACACATGTATTATGTTACCGGTTAATACAATTCTTACATGAATAATAAACATTTATCATGATATGAGGAAATAAACAATAACTTTATTGTTGCCTCTAGGGCACATTTCCTTCAAACCAGGATTGGGAGCTGCTCAGAGCCGCAGATCCGAACAAGATCTGCCAAGAACTCTGGTTTGAATTCGGGCTGCGCGGCACCATAAACCGCCACTAGAGCCCACTTAAACCCATCGACCTTCGACCGCACCCGAAACTTAACTGCAAAATCTCCCATCACAATACTTCGGACTTCGAGCGAATCGCATCTAACTCCGAGTAAGATCCCACCCGATCTTCCTCTCGGAGGCTGACAATCTCAATCAAAATCGATACCTCCCGATAAAGTACTGAGAAACTGGGGCGAAAAATTATCTCTACCAGTTTCTGATAATGCAATAAAATCCAGCCTGTGCTCGATAGACGCATCTGCAAGAAACGTTCTTTTAGCCAAGTCTTTTAAACCTCTGCTATTCCAAAAGATTCCTTTCATATTTCGTCATGAAAATTTTTAGTAGTACGGATCCTAGCACTCCTACACACTGCCGAAGCCAGGTAAATCTTCCGCTTCCACTTGCGTTTAGGTTTGTTTTCATCCTCCAACCGGTCCTCACAACCAGGCTCTGTGGACCTAACAACTGCAACCTCAAAAGTTTCATCCTCTCCCTCAGACTCAGGATGGGATGGTGCAAGATCCGCAGAAAAATTATTGAGCATCCTGACCCCCAATGCATCAATATCGGAATCATTCATGGGTTTAACCGCTGCTAAGTTTCGAATCATTTCTAAAGCGCGATCCGCTTCCAAATCCAGGATATCATTAACGGAATTTGAGATTTCACTATCATTGCTACCTAGTGAAACTCCTAATTGGTTTGCATAATTAATAATCTCATTATTATAAAAATGCAGAATGGAATTAGAGGTATTAACCGACATACCAGTAGTGACCTCGATGTCACGAAGCTTGGCCGCCATCATGGCGCACCGCTGCTGCATGTCATCAACCTCCGAATGATCCTGTAGACGGTAGCTTATCCGTCGCCCCGCTGCTGCATGTCATCAACCTCCGAATGATCCTGTAGACGGCAGCTCATCCGTCGCCCCGCTAAGACCGGATCCGGAATCCCGCCAAAAGCAATAACCTGCTCCCGAGTGACCCTGCTCGGAATGGGGCCTCTGTCCTCACCCCCAACACCCAGCAGGGCTGCACCCGTCGAAGAAGCAAGAGCAGCCGCAAGCGGCGGCTGGGAACTCCACGGCGCCACCAACGTCAGCAGCGAATCATGGCACTGCCGCGCAGGCGTGCCGGGGGAGGGAAGTGCGTGGGCCGCCTGCCCGTACTCCCCACCCACCCCGGCACTCTGGCTAGAGGGACTCACTGGCTCCACAAGGGGTGCTGTCACCCTAGGCGCCACAGGTGAAGAGGGAGCTGAGGCCACCTGCCCCGATCCCCCTCCTCTAAGTTGAGCCACCGACTTCGGCTCCATCGCCGCAATAGGAGAAGAAGGCACTGTGGCCACCTGCCCCGGACCCCCTCCTCTAGGTACAACCTCCATCACCGGTACCAAGACCTAAGGTGAGACAACGGGTGGTGCGGACGAAAGAGTGGCCACCTGCCCAAACTCCCCCCTCCCTCGACCGAGGTCGTCGAGCCCTCGAGAACGGGACTATCAGCATCCTCAAAATCCAGGGTAGGTAGCATGCGCTCAAACCTCCATCCGGTCACTCTAGAGTCTGGGAGGAGCAGAAGCAGGCTCAAAAGACCCAAATCTCAGAGAAGTCATTGGCACCGAAGAGGGTGGTGCCATCCCATCCCCGGGCGTCTGAGAAACAGGCTCCGATCCGTTGGACAGCTCTCGTCCAGCATCATCGACTGGTGCCTCCTTAGCACCCAAGCTGTCATCTCCCTCGTGCATGTCTACATTAGTCCCATTGATAGCCTCAGCAAACAGATCAGCATCCTCAAACTCAATCTCGAGGTCAAAAATCTGGCCCCTATATGTCCACTTGACCACATCGGGCACGAACTCAATATCCAGAACACTCACCAGTAGTCGGGCCACCCCGTGAGCTCGGGTAAAAGCCATATCCACTCTCTCTGTTTTCCCAACCATAATTCCCAAGCTAGCCACGACCCTAGCATCATGCATCGGCTTCGAAGGAGTCCCCGAAAAATGTAACCATACCTGAGTAAGAGGCTTGCCCTGAGGCTCGACCTTTTTCCACTCATGGAACTCCAGGATACATTGTGTGCCAGGTACTCTGCACAACCCAAAACTCAAAAGTCTCTGCAAATCCTCAACCGAAGGAAACTCAACCCTAAACATGTTGGCCTCGAGACTAAGGAGCTCCCACTAGAAATCACCTGGAGCCAACTCCTTAAGCCTCTGCACAATCTGGGTCTCAGAGACATCTCCTTTGGTAACTTCCACCACCCCAGTGGTCATACTCTGGGCCTCCTCTGGTACCTCCCTCGCACTAGGAGACTCAAAGAACATCAACTCATCACAGTACACTCCATAAATCATAAGACACGGCACCTGATCATGCAAAATCGGGCATTCCCCCGTATCATGTGCCAGCTTGCCACAAGTATCACAAAGTTCAGCCATGCATTCAGCAATAAAGTGGCCCTTCTATCCACAGCGATAGCACAACATTTTCTCCTTCTTGTGCGCCCACCTGGAAGCTCTATCTGAGTCAGCCCTATCTACCGCCTCAACCAAGGATGATGTCGTGATCTCAGTCCCAGGTACCTCAGCATCGGCGAGCGCCGTAACCAAATCCATAGCCTGACCGGACAGCTCCGGCGTCTTGGCAGCCCTGGCTGCGACCGTCTGCGCGACGGCCGCAGGCGGACGAGGCTGCCGGTGACGGAAACAACCACCTCGACCACCACGATGACCACGTGTAACGCCCCAAGACCGGAGCTTCAGATGCCTTCCAGGCTTTCCAAGATTCATTGTGTGATTTGTTTGGTTCATTGCATTCATCATTGCATCATGTGCATTGCATCATGTCATCATGACATCATGTCATTTCTTTTCTTAACTCAACTAAATAAATGGCATGGATCTTTGATCCATTTAAATCGAGGGAGTTCACATGGTGAAATTCTCTTTATAACATATAAAAGTCTCCTACTATTATTAGGGAGCTATTGTAAATATTCCATTATCTTGGAATCACCCATCACACAATTGCATTACTCTTCAACTCTTCTTGTATCCGTCTTAACTTCATATATTTTCCTTGTCATCTCTCTCTCAAGCCATACCCATGCATCATCACCTCTCACTTCCTTCTTCTTTCATGTCTTTGCAAGCGACCTTATCCCTCCTCCATTAATGTTCATCTTTTCCCTATAAATCTTGCCTCTTTCCTACACCCTCTCTGTCAGATTTCATCCCATTCGAAGTTGTTTTGGTCAGGTTCAAAAATGATTGAAGTTTGAGAATAATTCAAACTCTAATTATTTTTCTACCTTCTAAAAATGACAGAGAAATTTATTCAAACCCTACATAAATCCAGGGTTCCAGATATATATTTATATATCTCATATCCCTAACCAAAACCCCTGGATTTTCCCCCTTTGTTGATTGTTTATTTATATAAACAATAAATTAAATAAATGAAAGAATTTGGAGGGAGTGGTGAGCCCAGCAGCCTCCCTCTCCTCTGGGCCGGCCAGCCAGTCCGCCCTGCTCCCCCGCAGGCCCACCTAATTCCTAACCCTAGGCCCACTCCGCCGGCCCACCTACCTATAATTCTAACCTAGCCCGATCCCCACTCCCTTCCCTCGTCCTCCCACCAGCGCCGCCAGGAGAGGCCCGATCGCCATCTCCCGTGTCCCTCCCGCAGCGCAGCCATCTCCCTTGCTCGATCCCCACCTTCCTTGCATCGCTAGGGAGAGGAGAGAGAGCGCGCGCTCGATCCCGCACCCCTCTTTCTCCTCCATCGTGGCTTCCTCCCCCAGCGTTCGTCGTCCGCTCGTGAGGAGCTCGCGGCTGCACGACATCGGAGCTCCTCCGGCCATGGTGCCCGCGCCGGCGACCCTGCAGGTCACCGCCCCTTCATGGCAGCCTCCTCCACCCCGCTTCCTCACCTCCCGTGCCAAGCCTTCGCCGTCTGCCATCGCCTCCTCGACCCGCCACCAGGAACCACATCACGCCGCTCCAGCGATCCAGCCCGCCGGCGACCTCGACTGCCTGGGGCCACCCTGGCTTCCCGATCCGCCGCTACAGCGGTCCCTGCGCCCCCAGCCTCGTCAGCGCCCGTGCCTCCTCCTCTGCACGCCGCGCCCGAGGCCCTGCGAGCCAATCTCCTCCTCGAGCTGGTCCGCCGCCGCTGTGCTCTCAGTCTCCGGCTGCCGCTGCTGTGGTTCGGCGCCCCTGTTTTCTCCTTCGTCACCGGCGAGCCGCACCCTCCTCCACGAGCAGCGAGGCCCAGCACATCTTCGCCGCGTCCTCCTTCTCATCGGTGTACGCCCCGTCGCAAGGGAGCACGGGCCCCTGTGCCCTTCCACGTCATCACAGTCTCGCAGGAGCCCACCGCTGTGGATGTCCAGTGGGACGCCCTGTCGCGGGACCTCGCCGTCCGCCTCCAGCCCCGTTCGCGACCGCACCAAGTCCAGCAAGGCGTCGGTCGTACGCGTTGAACGCGCTGAGTCCCTGCATCGCGGCTTGTTGCTGTTAACGCCAAGTCCAAGGGTCACCGAACAGGGAATGGTGCCAATTACCAGGTCAAAGAGGACCGCCAAGTTCGTCTTCCACCGTCTCCGAAATCGTCAAGTACCACTATGAGATGTACAACTACTTCCACGACGAAACGAGAACAACTACCGCCGTTGAAGGTCGTCAAATGAACATCTACCGACGACGTGTGCGACCTGTTTCGTGAACGTGTACCACTACGCCCGGAGGTATCGGATCCGGCAAGTCCAACAACGACTATGTTCAACTACCCACGACCCCGAACGTCTACGAAAACGTGTACCGCTACCCCCGCCCGAACGTCTTCAAAACATGTACCGTCAACCCTCGAAGACCCGTGGACGACAAGTTCCTTGTTGACCCCGAACACCTACAGAGTGTGAACATCTAAGAAGCGAGAACGACTACTTCCACTACCGCCGTCGCGAGAACGCCTACTTCTCTCTATGAACTTGATCCGTTCCGATAATGCATGCGTCGAAAGGTATAACCCCGAGACGACGTCCGAGAACGAATGCTTGTGTTGTATGAGTTGCACCCTATGTTTGCACCGTGTTCGAGTTGTCACTTGCTCGGTCCTCCTCGTTGCCATGCCGTCCATCCGTGGGAACCCGGTAACCGGGATCACCCCACCATCTTTTGCACGCTCCCGCCACCCTTCCTTTACACCGGTATCTCCGTGAGCTACCGGAACCGATATGTTGCCGTGGCATCATTTTCGGATTCGTTGCCGTGACACCCCTTTTCGTTTCCGCCACGGTGACAAATGCTTCATAATGCTCTTGTCAACTTTTAATAAAATTGCATAAACTTGCACATGTCATCTGCATCTTGATAACAACAATTAAAATGTTTAAATTTGTTGTTGCTTTAAATTGCTAATGCATATGGGGTTTACCGGATTTGTTGTTTGTTATATCCGGCCCCATTTAAATTGATTAGATAGTATAGTTTTGTTATGCTTTACCTCTTGCCATGTTAATCAACATTTAATATTGTTGGGTACCTAAACGAGATAGAACTAAATAATTGATGTGGTGTTTCGTCAATATGCAACTTGTTGCATCTTGAGCTCCACTTAATTTCTAGGATTGCTTGTGCACTTTGCCATGCCATGCATATTTAAACCGGACATGCATCATACTGGTTTGCGCATCGTGCCATGCTTATGTGGTGGTTGTTTACTATGTTGTTTGCTTCTTTCCGGTGTTGCCTCTTCGGGTTAGTTCTGATAACGTCGCGTTTGTGAGGATCCGTTCGACTTCGTCCGTTTGACTTCTTCATGGACTCGTTCTTCTTCCTTGCGGGATCTCAGGCAAGATGACCATACCCTCGAAATCTCTTCTATCTGTTCTTGCTAGTTGCTCGCTCTATTGTTATGCCTATGACGCGATACCTACCACTTGCTTTATCATGCCTCCCATATTGCCATGTCAAACCTCTAACCCACCATGTCCTAGCAAACCGTTGTTTGGCTATGTTACCGCTTTGCTCATCCCCTCTTATAGCGTTGCTAGTTGCTGGTGAAGATTGGAGTTTCTTTCCTTGTTGGAGCATGATTATTATTGGGATATCACTATATCTCTTATTTAATTAATGCACCTATATACTTGGTAAAGGGTGGAAGGCTTGGCGTTATGCCTGGTGTTTTGTTCCACTCTTGCCGCCCTAGTTTCCGTCATACCGGTGTTATGTTCCTTGATTTTGCGTTTCTTACACGGTTGGGCTATAATGGGAACCCCTTGACAGTTCGCCTTGAATAAAACTCCTCCAGCAAGGTCCAACATTGGTTTTACCATTCGCCACCTAGCCTTTTTCCCTCGGGTTCTGCAGACTCTAGGGTCATCTTTATTTAAACCCCTGGGCCAGTGCTCCTCTGAGTGTTGGTCCAACCTGTCAGCTGTCGGTGGCCACCAGGGGCAACTCTGGGCTGGCCTAACGGAACCTTGGACAATCCGGTGTGCCCTGAGAACGAGATATGTGCAGCTCCTATCGGGATTTGTCGGCACATTCGGTTGGCTTTCCTGGTCTTGTTTTACCATTGTCAAAATGTCTTGTAACCGGGATTCCGAGTCTGATCGGGTCTTCCTGGGAGAAGGAATATCCTTCGTTGGCCGTGAGAGCTTGTGATGGGCTAAGTTGGGACACCCCTGCAGGGTTTTGAACTTTCGAAAGTCGTGCCCGCGGTTATGGGCAGATGGGAATTTGTTAATGTCCGGTTGTAGAAAACTTGACACTTAACTTAATTAAAATGCATCAACCACGTGTGTAGCCGTGATGGTCTCTTCTCGGCGGGGTCCGGGAAGTGAACACGGTGTTGGAGTTATGCTTGAACTTAAGTAGTTTCAGGATCACTTCTTGATCACTTCTAGTTCACGACCGTGCTTTGCCGTCTCTTCTCGCTCTCATTTGCGTAAGTTAGCCACCATATATGCTTAGTGCTTGCTGCAGCTCCACCTCACTACCCCTTTTCCCTACCTATAAGCTTAAATAGTCTTGATCGCGAGGGTGTGAGATTGCTGAGTCCCCGTGACTCACAGGTTACTTCCAACTCCAGTTGCAGGTGACGCAACCGAGCTGAAGGAGGAGCTCGAGGAAGATCTCGTTCATTGCGTTGTTTCGTTGTAGTTGATCAGTAGTGGAGCCCAGTTGGGGCGATCGGGGATCTGTAGCATTAGGGGTGGTCTTCTTTTATTTTGGTTCCGTAGTCGAACCTTGATTGTATCTGGATGATGTAATGCTTTATATTCATGTCTTGTGTGAAGCGGCGATTGTAAGCCAACGTTGTACCTCTTTCTTATTCAGTAAATGGGATGTGTAAATATTACCCCTCTTGCGACATTGCCTTCAATGCGGTTATGCCTCTAAGTCGTGCTCCGACACGTGGGAGATATAGCTGCATCGAGGGTGTTACACCACGGTAGCCACCCCGCTGCCGATAGTCAGGTCCAGACGCCCCCTCAACAAAACCACCCGGAGGACCAAGAAAAGGTCTCTCCGCAGTACCATCACTCTGCCAAGCATATCCGCGGCCACCACCCATCGACGACGAACCACGGTGTTGACCATCACCATACGCATTGTACCATCGTCACCCCAATGTCCCCGGGGCGGTCCATTAGCACCTCCAGCACTCGCGTTTTGAGGCGGCGGTGCATGCGGCTGCACCGGGGAAAATATCCAGTGCTACGGTGCCTCCCATGATACCATGCTCCAATGCCTCATGGTGCATTGGATTTGTGTGTAGGGATAGGATCAACTCACTTATTTTTTACATACACCCCTGGTATATTTGCGTCTTTCCCCCCATCAGGCCTTGCAAAATAACAACTAACCTCAACGTTTCAACAACAGATTCCATACTAAAAGAAGATTATGTACTGATTCTCAGAAGAAGAAAAAAGATTATTGTGAGCAAGTAGAGGATTGGGGAAATGGCACCTTGTGTGCTCCCGTCGTGTTGATCACCAATATATAGTGTTGCAGGTGCATGCATAGCGCAGGTTACATGGGCGACGTGCGCTAGGTTAGTGGGGTTCATGCCTAGAGCACGCCCTGGTCAATCCTACGTGAGAGAGTCAAGAGGGTTTCGGTTGACACCCCGCCGCAGTTTGAGCGTCCGGAGGGCGGATGCACAAACTGGACTGAAACTCTTGAAATGCAGGAGACGGGAGGCCTTTGGTCATCATGTCAGCGGACTGTTGCGTCGTCGGGACGTGGAGAACACGCAGCTGTCCGAGAGCCACTTTCTCGCGCACGAAGTGGATGTCGAGCTCGATGTGCTTCGTGCGTCGATGATGAACTGGGTTGGCCGCCATGTACACGGAGGAGATGTTGTCGCAGTACACCACGGTGGCCTTGGGCAGAGGCACGCTGAGCTCGCTGAGAAGTTAACGAAGCCAGCAGCACTCGGCGACAGCGTTGGCGACCGCACGGTACTCTTCCTCCGTACTAGACCTGGAGACGGTGGGCTGCCGTTTCGACGACCAGGAGATGAGTGAGTCACCGAGGAAGACAGCATAGCCAGACGTCGAGCGGCACGTGTCCGGGCATTCGGCCCAGTCAGTGTCGGAATAGGCGACGAGGTCGAGGGAGGACGAGCGACGAATGTGAAGTCCGTGAGTCGACGAGCCGCGAACGTACCGCAGTATGCGCTTCACCAGTGCAAGGTGTTGGGCACGCGGGTCGTGCATCGACAGACAGGCTTGCTGCACCGCGTAGGACAGGTCAGGCCTTGTCATGGTCAGGTATTGAAGCGCCCCCACAATGCTGCGGTAGTCGGAGGGGTCATCGACAGGCGGCCCGGCGTCGTTGGAGAGCTTGCTGCGATTATCAACCGGCGTGCTCACCAGCTTGCAAGCAGACATGTTCGCCCTGTCGAGTAGCTCGTCGGCGTACTTGGCTTGCGAGAGGAAGAAGCCGTCCTTGTCGTGCGTGACGTGGATGCCCAAGAAGAACTGCAGCGGGCCCAAGTCCTTCATAGAGAACTCGGAGAGGAGTTGCCGCTGAAGATGTTGGAGCAGGCATGGTGTAACGCCCCAAGACCGGAGCTTCAGATGTCTTCCAGGGTTTCCGGGTTTCGTCGTGTGATTTGTTTGGTTCATTGCATTCATCTTTGCATCATGTGCATTTGCATCGTGTCATCATGCTATCATGTCATTAATCTTTGCATCTCAAATCAACTAAATAAATTGCATGGATCTTCGGTCCATTTAAACCGAGGGAATTCGCATGATGATTCTGTTTATAACATATCCTCCCGATATTAGGGAGCTATATTGAATCTTCCATTTTCGGAATCACCCATGAACACACTTGCAAATAATCTCATGTCTTTTCTGCTTCGAGTTTGCTCCTCAAACTTCGCCCATAAATTCTTTTATCTTTTTCCGGAGGTCTACCAAAAATCTCAACATTTTGGGACCTTTCTAACGCCCACTTCTTTCTCGAACTCATTTGAATTTAATTCAAACGAGTTCCAATCCAAACTTTTTACACATGCCCATTTATATTTTTTCTTGGATCAAGAACATTCTTGTGAGTCCGGGAAGTTAACTTCCATGCCCAAATTCCATCCATACCCTCTCTCTTTTTCCCTTCTATCTATTTGTATTTTTCTCTTTTTGGTTAAGAGAGAAGAGTAGGAGAGGCAGTCCAGCAGGTCCTGGCTGTTCTCCTTTCCATTGGGCCGGCCTTCCTAGGCCTAGCCTAGACGGCCACTTAGGCCCATCGGCCCACCTAACTCCTCTAACCCTAGCCCAACCCCCACTCTCCCTCGTCTCCTCCTCTAGCGCCGCCAGTAGCCCCATGACCGAACCTGCCTCTCCCCTTGATCTCCAGCTCGCGCGCGCCCCTCTCTTTACCCCCATTCCCTCAGCGCCGCCACCCTCTCCATCCGGGACGAACCCCGCGCCGATCCCCCTCGTCCTCCAGCCCCACTATCGTCGCTGGCTACCGAGGAGCCGCGCCACTCCTTACCGTCCTCACACGTGCCAGGGGCCGAACTCCTCTCGCTGCGCCTCTGTTGGCTTCGTCATCGACTAGATGCGCTCGACAAGCTCCCCGAGCGAGCTCACCCGCGGCCCCTGCGTACCTGCGCGCCCAACGCCGCCCCGCCTCCAAGTTCGTCGCGCCTCGGTTGCTTCTTATACCGCAGCCGCCAGCCTCTCCTTCCTCCTACCCGGTTCATCGAGGGCATTACAAGTTGGTATCAGAGCCTTCGCCGACCTTAGGAGCCCCCACTACTTGATCGAATTAGCTGACATTGTTGAGTCTAGAAAAATGTTTTGAGTCATTTAGGAATTATATATCGGAGAGTTTAGGAATTGTTTTTACTCCCCAGTCCCTTCATCGCTCTGGTAAGGCATCCTGACATAGAGTTTTGACTCTTCTCTTCTCAAATTTCACTAAATTTTTTTAGGATCACACGGGTATCTTGGAATCGTTCCGATCGATTTGTGACGAGAACATTGTTCTTGGTGCCTCCTGACATTTAGGGGTTGTGGCAGTGTCCCGGGGAGTTGAGCTCCGAGGTGTTGTCGTCACAATTTTATCGCTGCAGTTCTGGAATACCTGAGTTTAGTTTTGCCGACATCGAAAATCTCTTTTATGCAGTTGTTGGTGAGATAACCTCAACGCCACCCAGTACTGGGGCGGGAGTTCGGGAGTATTGCCATAACTCGTATAACGGATGCTTTTCGAAGGTTGAGGTAGACGATTTCCGAAAGTTTCTTGGTTATCTGTTGAAGGATGGATACAGCTGGATGTAGGATTTGTTAGTTTTGGGTGAGATATTATGCTTCCCCTGTATCCCCAACACCTGATTGCATAACCGAAAAGTTTCGGGAGTTCATAAGTGGGAATTCAAGTAGCTCTTAGGATATCTTTTCGACAGATGTATGATATGAAATTGGGGTTCGACGTCTAGTGGTCCGCCTATTCACGGTTGGTTTTACAGTGGCCTCGTTGTGTCTTAAAGAGTCATTGGCTATGCCGACTCGGGGACGCTTCGTATGTCATGTGCACTGCCTTGTACATGATGGTGCTGTACGATCGAGCCCGTGTAGGCCCCACCACGAAAACTTCAGACGAAATTTCTATCATATGTTTGTTCCGGCTTATTCTGCAAGCAAATCCTTTGTTTTTGTTTGGAGTTGTGGTATTCAAGTTGCTTCAATGTCAAGTGTTGATTCCATACCTTCCCCAAATGGTGTTCTCATACTCCGATGTGAATACTAATCCTTCTCGATAATCGAGATTGTTATGCCAATCTTGTTCTACCGGTGTGTCTCTCTTCAAGTGGATCCGATCACTTCAACATTCACAAGATCAATTATCAGTTCTTCTCAATGTTCTTTGTTTCATCCATCTCCAAGTTGCCTTTGTTTTTCCCGCCCTCCCTCCCTTGTTTTCTTTAAGGACTCAGATTTCTTTATCGAGTATCCATCTTATTGATGTGAAGCCTCTCCATTCTTTTCCTTCAATGTTCTTATCCGGTGATTCTCATGAAGATACTAACGGAGCTTCTAGTTCATCATCCTTAATTTTTTTTCTTCTCCGGTGGTTTCAATTCTAGTTTTTCTGTGTTGATCATATTCTTTTCCTTGCTTCAAATGCCTTCTCATATCGATGCTCCTCATATTCATTCATTTCTCGCTATTCAATTGTTCCGGAGTGCTCAAGATATCTCGAAGATTCGTGTTTCCACTCTGCTTTCATTCAAGATCCTTCGAGGATGTCACCTCATTCAAGCCATTTAATTCAACTGGTGGAATCTCTCTTTTCAAGCAATCATTTCAACGGTGTTTCTTTTGAGTGGGCCCTAACCCACAGGTCTTTTACCAGGATCTTACCTGACTCTTCTTATTTTTCCGGAGCTATCCTAAATTCTTTTTGAAGTTTGACGTAAGAATGATTTATCATCAGTCAAATGCTTTTCTCCAAGATCTGTCAAATTCTTTTCATCGTTGGCTCAACCTCTTCATTTTGATTCTTCCGGAGTGTCTAAACATTTGAAGACCGAAGAAGAGTTTTTTCCTCCATATCTTATCTGTTCTCTCAGAGACTCGTGGTTCAAGCTTGATGCCATCCTCTCATAATTGTTTTGATCGTGAGAATTCTTTTCACCCACCTGGAGCAATTCAAGATTCTTTTCAGTTTGTTTCTCCGGAGCCCATCATCTCAGAATTTATTCATTCTCAGCTTTCAGCTATGGTTCTCCAAATCTTACCGGTGCTTCGTTTAAGTGATCTCTAATCAGTTCGTGATCCCTTCGTTCTCATGTATCTAGATTATCTTGAGCATCTTCGTTCATTTGCAAATTCTTCCCGGTGATTTGTTATCTTTTATTTGTTCTTTTTCAATTCTTACGGTGGTTCGTTCAAGAGTCATCTTCCTTGGTAATCATATCAATTCATTCGTGCTTTCCAAATGCTAACGGTGGTTCGTTGAAGTCTTTTCTCAAGTTTGTGCTATATCTATCTTAATCTTTTCTACGAGAATAAGTAGTATGCCAAATCCGCTGCTTGTCATCAATTTAAATTGGTGAAGGATGAGCATAACATAATTCTTATTCTTGATTCACCCAAATGATTAATTCCCTATTCTGGTGGCTCATCAAATTCTTGGGTTCAATAGCTCATCTTTCTTTTCCGGAGTTCCAAGCTCTAATTATCACGGAGATCCATCTAAATCATTGCAAGGTTTCACCTTGTGTTTTCAATTTCTCTTTCTTTTCATTCCTTTGTTACCGGAGTTCTTCATGGAGGCTCGACATGGTGTTTCATCAAGGACTTAATTCCTTCTCGAAGCTTTCATCGAGATTCATTTCTAGGGAGCTCAAGCTTTCTTCATCTTGCAATCCGGAGTGCAATTTCTTTCTACCGCATCTTTGGAGGTGGTATTATGTCATTCTTAATAATTTGAGTTCATGTTTCATGATTCACATGTTATTAAGAATGAGGTATTTTAAATCCATCAATCTCGTCATTGGAGTTACCTTGGGTTATATTTCACCTAGCCTTCCCTAAGGTTTGTTGCTATTATGGCGCTTATAAATGATCCAAGTTCTTCATTTATCCTTTCCAGTGCGATATAGCTTTCTCGTCTCCTTGTTCTTATCAATCCAATTCTTCTTCCCGTGAGTGGCAGGTTGTCACCTCATAATTTGAGATGTATCCCATAAGATCATATCAAGATTATCCTTTTCGTTGTTGGTTTTCCAACAACTCCGTTCGACCCTTCTCCTAAAGATGCATTTTCAAGCTCTTTTGGGGCAGAGGTTGGCCTTTTCTTCTCCATTCTCCTATTTCAATTATCTATCTTCTATTCTTTTGTTCCGGAGGCATTGTCATGTTGCTCTTTTCAACCCATCATCTCGTTTTGTCAAAGATCATGTTCTTTTCATGCCTATCCATTTAACCGGAGGGTTGTGCCTTTTGCTCAAGTTCTTTTCACCTTATCAAGCCTTGCATCTCTTTTCAACCGGAGTGCTGTCTGAGACCTTTCTTACCCCTTGCTCCATTCATTCAATAGTTCCGGAGGCAGTGTGTTGTCATTTCATCAAGCATCTTCTCACCTTACCAAGTTCTTATTCAATTCCTTTTTCTTTTCAATCGGAGTGCTGCCCGAAGTTGTTCTTCCTTGTCCCTCTTTTCTAACGGAGTGTTTTCAAATTTGTCATCTCCGTTATTCTTTTCTCGAAATGGCTTAACCTTTTCAAGGTTCTTTGGTCTCACTCGTTTGTCAAAGAAGCAACTTAGTTTTACCTCTTCTCTTTCTCTTCCGTTTTTCCCTCCGGTGCCATTCTAGATCTCGGGACGAGATCCTCTCGTAGTGGTGGAGTGTTGTAACGCCCCAAGACCGGAGCTTCAGATGTCTTCCAGGGTTTCCAGGTTTCGTCGTGTGATTTGTTTGGTTCATTGCATTCATCTTTGCATCATGTGCATTTGCATCGTGTCATCATGCCATCATGTCATTAATCTTTGCATTTTAGATCAACTAAATAAATTGCATGGATCTTCGGTCCATTTAAACCAAGGGAATTCACATGATGATTCTCTTTATAACGTATCCTCCCGATATTAGGGAGCTATATTGAATATTCCATTTTCGGAATCACCCATGAACACACTTGTAAATAATCTCATGTCTTTTCTGCTTCGAGTTTGCTCCTCAAACTTCGCCCATAAATTCTTTTATCTTTTTCTGGAGGTCTACCAAAAATCTCAACATTTTGGGACCTTTCTAACGTCCACTTCTTTCTCAATTTAATTCAAACGAGTTCCAATCCAAACTTTGTACACATGCCCATTTATATTTTTTCTTGGATCAAGATCATTCTTGTGAGTCCGGGAAGTTAACTTCCATGCCCAAATTCCATCCATACCCTCTCTTTATTTTTTCCCATCTATCTATTTGTATTTTTCTCTTTTTGGTTAAGAGAGAAGAGTAGGAGAGGCAGTCCAGCAGGTCCTGGATGTTCTCCTTTCCATTGGGCCGGCCTTCCTAGGCCTAGCCTAGCCGTCCACTTAGGCCCATCGGCCCACCTAACTCCTCTAACCCTAGCCCAACCCCCACTCTCCCTCGTCTCCTCCTCTAGCGCTACCAGTAGCCCCACGACCAAACCTGCCTCTCCCCTTGATCCCAGCTCGTGCGCGCCCCTCTCTTTACCCACGTTCCCTCAGCGCCGCCACCCTCTTCATCTGGGACGAACCCCGCGCCGATCCCCCTCGTCCTCCAGCCCCGCTACCGTCGCCGGCTACCGAGGAGCCGCGCCACTCCTTACCGTCCTCACACGTGCCAGGGGCTGAGCTCCTCTCGCTGCGCCTCTGTTGGCTTCGTCATCGACTAGATGCGCCCGACGAGCTCCCCGAGCGAGCTCACCCGCGGCCCCTGCGTACCTGCACACCCAACGCCGCCCCGCCTCCAAGTTCGCCGCGCCTCGGTTGCTTCTTATACCGCAGCCGCCAGCCTCTCCTTCCTCCTACCCGGTTCCCCTGCGCGCCAAGTACCTCAACCGGAGCGCCGCGCCTACGCCCTGCTTCCTCGTCACCGAAGAGCGTCGCGCCGTCTTCCTCTCCTCCTGCCCGCAACCGAGCCCTGCTGCCGCTGCCCCTTCTGTAACGCCGCCGTCCGCGACCAGCAGGAGGCCGCCGCTCGTGTTGCAGCCCCTGCTGCCGGCGACCTCGCCTTGACCCGGCAAGTTCACCGGAGTCCCTCTGCTGCAGCCCCGCGTCGACTTCCCCTGCTCAGCAGCAACTCGTCATCTCCAGCGCTGCCCCTTCCTGAGTCAAGTACCACCGCCCCGAGTTTTTGCCTTGCTTCGTTTTGGATTGAAGACCGAGACGAGACCGCCAAGATGCATCCTAGTGTCGCCGAAGACACGTGAACATCTACACGACGACCGCCGAGTACCTCTTCGAGAGTACCACTACCATCGCGTGGATCCGCCAAGACCGTGGAGTAAACGAACAAGTACCCCTACGTGCGAAGACGCCAAGACCGTTTCGGGATTCACCAAGTATCACTACGGCCGGAGACCTCGACGCCCGACGCCTAAAACGATCACCGAACCGGAAATAACGCTAAGTACTAGGTCAACGAGAACCGCCAAGTTCGTCTTCTGCCGTCTCTGAAATCGCCAAGTACCATGACGATACGAGAACAACTACCATCGACGTGCATTTTGCCAAGTACCACTACCGTCGACCCTCGAAGACTCCGTGGACGTCAAGTTTCTCGCCGTACCCCTGAACATCTACGGAAACTTGTGAGACTAAGAACGTGAACTACTACCGTCGCCACGAGAACGACTACTTCCCACAATGAACCGTGAGCAACTACTTCCTCTACCATCGCCGAGTACCACTACTTCCCACGAAGATCGTGAACGACTACACCGCTTGACCCGAACCGTTCGGATAATGCACGCTTCGAAGGTATAACCATCGAGACGACATCCGTGATCGAATGCTTGCGATGTTTGAGATGCTCATGTTCGAACCGTGTTCGAATTGTCGATGCACGTTTCCCCTCTTTTGCCTTGTTACCGTCGTCTCATGGGACACCCGAAATCCGGGAGCGCCCCACCATCTTTTGCACGCATCCGCACATTTCTCCTTTGCATCGGTATCTCAATCGAGTTACCGGAACCGGAACGCTGCCGTGGCACCGTTTTCGTTATCGTTGCCGTGGCACCCCTTTCCTTTCCACCACGGTGACAAATGCTTCATAATGCTCTTGTCAAATTTTAATAAAAATTGCATAAACTTGTTCATGTCATCCGCATCGTGATAACAACAATTAAAATGTTTAAATTGTTGTTGCAATAAATTGCTAAGGCATATGGGGATTTACCGGATTCGCTATTTGTTATATCCGGCCCCATTTAAATTGTTTGGATGGTGTAGTTTTGTTATGCCTCACCTCTTGCCATGTTAATCAACTTTTAATATTGTTGGGTACCTAAACGAGAGAGAACTAAATAATTGTTGTGGTGTTTCGTCTATATGCAACTCGTTGCATATTCAGCTCCACTTAATTTGTAGTTTTGTTTGTGCACTTTGCCATGCCATGCATATTTAAACCGGACATGCATCATACTTGGTTGTGCATCATGCCATGCTTATGTGGTGGTTGTTTACCATGTTGTTTGCTTTCTTTCCTGTGTTGCTTCTTCGGGTTAGTTCCGATAACATCGCGTTTGTGATGATTCGTTCGACTTCGTCCGTTTGTCTTCTTCATGGACTCGTTCTTCTTCCTTGCGGGATTTCAGGAAAGATGACCATACCCTCGAAATCACTTCTATCTTTGCTTGCTTAGTTGCTCACTCTTTTGCTATGCCTATGCTACGATACCTACCACTTGCTTATCATGCCACCCATATTGTTGAACCAAGCCTCTAACCCACCTTGTCCTAGCAAACCATTGTTTGGCTATGTTACCGCTTTGCTCAGCCCCTCTTATAGCGTTGTTAGTTGCATGTGAAGATTGGAGCTTGTTCCATGTTGGAACATGGATATTTTGTTGGGATATCACAATATCTCTTATTTAATTAATGCATCCATATACTTGGTAAAGGGTGGAAGGCTCGGCCTTATGCCTGGTGTTTTGTTCCACTCTTGCCGCCCTAGTTTCCGTCATATCGGTGTTATGTTCCCGGACTTTGCGTTCCTTACGCGGTTGGGTTATAATGGGAATCCCTTGACAGTTCGCTTTGAATAAAACTCCTCCAGCAAGGCCCAACCTTGGTTTTACCATTCGCCACCTAGCCTTTTTCCCTTGGGAGTCGTACATCCCGAGGGTCATCTTTATTTTAACCCCCCCGGGCCAGTGCTTGTCTAAGTGTTGGTCCAAACTAGAGCCACTTGCAGCGCCACCTCGGGGAAACTTGAGGGCTGGTTTTAGCTGTACGTAGTGTTCATCCGGTGTTGCCCTGAGAACGAGATATGTGCAGCTCCTATCAGGATGTCGGCGCATCGGGCGGTCTTGCTGGACTTGTTTTACCATTGTCGAGGGATGTCTTGTAAACCGGGATTCCGAGTCTGATCGGTTCTTCCCGCTAGAAGGAATATCCTTCATTGACCGTGAGAGCTTGTGGTGGGCTAAGTTGGGACACCCCTGCAGGGATTTGAACTTTCGAAAGTCGTGCCCGCAGTTATGGGCAGATGGGAATTTGTTAATGTCCGGTTGTAGAAAACCTGAAGTTGATCTTAATTAAAATACATCAACCACGTGTGTAACCGTGATGGTCTCTTTTCAGCGGAGTCCGGGAAGTGAACACGGTGTTGGAGTTATGCTTGACGTAGGTTGTTCTAGGATCACTTCTTGATCATACTTTTATCGACCGTGCTTTGCCTTCTCTTCTCGCTCTCATTTGCGTTTGTTAGCCACCATATATGCTAGTCGCTTGCTGCAACTCCACCTCATACCTTTTACCTTACCCATGAGCTTAAATAGTCTTGATCGCGAGGGTGTGAGATTGCTGAGTCCCCGTGACTCACAGATACTTCCGAAACCAGCTTGCAGGTGCCGATGAGTCCGTGCAGATGATGCAACAAAGCTCAAGGAGGAGCTCTTTGAAGATCTTGTCCTTTGTGTTGTTTCGTTCTAGTTGATCAGTAGTGGAGCCTAGTTGGGGTCGATCGGGGATCTGTGTAGCATTTGGGGTGGTCTTCTTTTATTTTGGTTCCGTAGTTGGACCTTGGTTGTATTTGGATGATGTAATGCTTTATTCATGTAATTGTGTGAAGTGGCGATTGTAAGCCAACTATGTATCTTTTTCCCCTATTGTATTACATGGGTTGTGTGAAGATTACC
The DNA here is from genome assembly GCF_003073215.2 of Triticum urartu. Lineage (NCBI taxonomy): Eukaryota > Viridiplantae > Streptophyta > Magnoliopsida > Poales > Poaceae > Triticum > Triticum urartu. The sequence continues at coordinate 546,530,353 of NC_053026.1, forward strand.
TCACTTGCGACATTACTTTCAATGCGGTTATGCCTCTAAGTCGTGCTTCGACACGTGGGAGATATAGCCGCATCGAGGGCGTTACACGTGGCGAGGAGGTGGTGAGGACGATGTCATCAACGTACGGTAGCAAGTACGCCACCAACGTGCCATGATGAAGAACGAACAAGGAGGGATCCGAGCGTGCCGCTGTGAAGCCGATGGTGCGGAGGAAGGCGGCGAAGCGGTCGAACCAGGCCCGCGGCGCCTGCTTCAGACCATACAGCGATCTGTCGAGGAGGCACACATGGTTGGGGTGGCGATCGTCGACAAAACCAGCTGGCTGTTGGCAGTAGACCCGCTCGGTGAGGAAGCCTTGAAGAAAAGTGTTGTTCACGTCCATTTGATGGACGGGCCAGTCCCGAGCAGCGGCAATGGAGAGCATGGCTCGGATCGTGGAGGACTTGACCACCGGCGAAAACTTCTCGTCAAAGTCCACACTTGGGCGCTGGGAGAAGCCTTGCACGACCCAGCGCGCCTTGTACCGCTCCAAGGATCCGTCCGCCTTGAATTTGTGGCGGAAGAGCCACTTTCCGGTGACAATGTTGGCGCCGGCGGGCCGCGGCACGAGCTTCCACGTCTGGTTCGCCATGAGAGCCCTGTACTCCTCCTGCATTGCTGTTAGCCAATGGGGATCTCGTAATGCGGCATGCACAGACTTGGGAACCGGGGAGACAGAGGATGTGGACGTGGTAGCTAGATTGGCATCAGCGTATTTAGGGTTTGGTTTGAATTTGCCAAGTTGGCCGCGGGTGACCATGGTGTGGGTTGGGACAAGCCGACAGGCATGGCGTGGAAGGGAAGGTGTGGGAGGAGGGGAAACGGGTGCGGCAGCCGCAGCCGAAGCGAGGTGAGGGGAGACGGCGGGGGACGCCGGTGAAGGAAATATGCCCTAGAGGCAATAATAAAGTTATTATTTATTTCCTTATCTCATGATAAATGTTTATTATTCATGCTAGAATTGTCTTAAACGGAAACATAATACTTGTGTGAATACATAGACAAACAAAGTGTCACTAGTATGCCTCTACTTGACTAGCTCGTTAATCGAAGATGGTTATGTTTCCTAACCATAGACATGAGTTGTCATTTGATTAACGGGATCACATCATTAGGAGAATGATGTGATTGACATGACCCATTCCATTAGCTTAGCACCCGATCGTTTAGTATGTTGCTATTGCTTTCTTCATGACTTATACATGTTCCTATGACTATGAGATTATGCAACTCCCATTTACCGGAGGAACACTTTGTGTGCTACCAAACGTCACAACGTAACTGGGTGATTATAAAGGTGCTCTACAGGTGTCTCCAAAGGTACATGTTGGGTTGGCGTATTTCGAGATTAGGATTTGTCACTCTGATTGTCGGAGAGGTATCTCTGGGCCCTCTCGGTGATGCACATCACTTAAGCTAGTTGCAAGATGATGTATTACGGAACGAGTAAAGAGACTTGCCGGTAACGAGATTGAACTAGGTATTGAGATACCGACGATCGAATCTCGGGCAAGTAACATACTGATGACAAAGGGAACAACGTATGTTGTTATGCGGTCTGACCGATAAAGATCTTCGTAGAATATGTAGGAGCCAATATGAGCATCCAGGTTCCGCTATTGGTTATTGACCAGAGACGTGTCTCGGTCATGTCTACATTGTTCTCAAACCCGTAGGGTCCGCACGCTTAACGTTACGATGACAGTTTCATTATGAGTTTATATATTTTGATGTATCGAAGGTTGTTCGGAGTCCCGGATGTGATCACGGACTTGACAAGGAGTCTCGAAATGGTCGAGACATAAAGATCGATATATTGGACGACTATATTTGGACACCGGAAAGGTTCCAGGTGAGATTGGGACAATACCGGATCACCGGGAGGTTATCGGAATCCCCGGGAGGTATATGGGCCTTATTGGGCCTAGTGGAAAGGAGGGAAAGGAGCGAGGGAGGGGGCGCCCCCCCAAGCCCAATCCGAATTGGGAGGGGGCCGGGCCCCCCTTTCCTTCCTCCCTCCTTCCTCTTCCTTCCCTCTCCTAATCCTAATAGGAAAAAGGGGAGTCCTACTCCCGGTGGGAGTTGGACTCCCCCCCTTGGGCGCGCCACTCTCCTTGGCCGGCCCCCTCCTCCACTCCTTTATATACGGGGGCAGGGGGGCACCCCAGAGACAACAATTGATCATTGATCTCTTAGCCGTGTGCGGTGCCCCTCTCCACCATAATCCTCGATAATATTGTAGCGCTGCTTAGGCGAAGCCCTGTGACAGTAGAACATCAAGGTCGTCACCACGCCGTCGTGCTGACGGAACTCATCCCCGACACTTTGCTGGATCGGAGTCCGGGGATCGTCACCGAGCTGAACGTGTGCAAAAACTCGGAGGTGCCGTAGTTTCGGTGCTTGATCGGTCAGGCCGTGACGACGTACGACTACATCAACCGCGTTGTTATAACGCTTCCGATTCCGGTCTACGAGGGTACGTAGACAACACTCTCCCCTCTCGTTGCTGTGCATCACCATAATCTTGTGTGTGCGTAGGAAATTTTTTGAAATTACTACGTTCCCCAACAGTGGCATCCGAGCCTAGGTTTTATGTGTTGATGTTATATGCACGAGTAGAACACAAGTGAGTTGTGGGCGATATAAGTCATATTGCTTACCAGCATGTCATACTTTGGTTCGGCGGTATTGTTGGATGAAGCGGCCCGGACCGACATTACGCGTACGCTTACGCGAGACTGGTTCTACCGACGTGCTTTGCACACAGGTGGCTGGCGGGTGTCAGTTTCTCCAACTTTAGTTGAACTGAGTGTGGCTACGCCCAGTCCTTGCGAAGGTTAAAACAGCACCAACTTGACAAACTATCGTTGTGGTTTGATGCGTAGGTAAGATTGGTTCTTGCTTAAGCCCGTAGCAGCCACATAAAACTTGCAACAACAAAGTAGAGGACGTCTAACTTGTTTTTGCAGGGCATGTTGTGATGTGATATGGTCAAGACATGATGCTAAATTTTATTGTATGAGATGATCATGTTTTGTAACAGAGTTATCGGCAACTAGTAGGAGCCATATGGTTGTCGCTTTATTGTATGCAATGCAATCGCCCTGTAATGCTTTACTTTATCACTAAGCATTAGCGATAGTCGTAGAAGCATAAGTTTGGCGAGACGACAACGATGCTACGATGGAGATCAAGGTGTCGCGCCGGTGACGATGGTGATCATGACGATGCTTCGGAGATGGAGATCACAAGCACAAGATGATGATGGCCATATCATATCACTTATATTGATTGCATGTGATGTTTATCTTTTATGCATCTTATCTTGCTTTGATTGACGGAAGCATTATAAGATGATCTCTCACTAAATTTCAAGATAAAAGTGTTCTCCCTGAGTATGCACCGTTGCCAAAGTTCATCATGCCCAGACACCACGTGATGATCGGGTGTGATAAGCTCTACGTCCATCTACAACGGGTGCAAACCAGTTTTGCACACGCAGAATACTCAGGTTAAACTTGACGAGCCTAGCATATGCAGATATGGCCTCGGAACACTGAGACCGAAAGGTCGAGCGTGAATCATATAGTAGATATGATCATCATAGTGATGTTCACCATTGAAAACTACTCCATTTCACGTGATGATCGGTTATGGTTTAGTTGATTTGGATCACGTGATCACTTAGAAGATTAGAGGGATGTCTTTGTAAGTGGGAGTTCTTAAGTAATATGATTAATTGAACTTAAATTTATCATGAACTTAGTACCTGATAGTATCTTGCTTGTTTATGTTTGATTGTAGATAGATGGCCCGTGCTGTTGTTCCGTTGAATTTTAATGCGTTCCTTGAGAAAGCAAAGTTGAAAGATGATGGTATCAATTATACGGACTGGGTCCGTAACTTGAGGATTATCCTCATTGCTACACAGAAGAATTACGTCCTGGAAGCACCGCTGGGTGCCAGGCCTGCTGCTGATGCAACTAACGACGTTAAGAATGTCTGGCAGAGCAAAGCTGATGACTACTCGATAGTTCAATGTGCCATGCTTTACGGCTTAGAACCGGGTCTTCAACGACGTTTTGAACGTCATGGATCATATGAGATGTTCCAGGAGTTGAAGCTAATATTTCAAGCAAATGCCCGGATTGAGAGATATGAAGTCTCCAATAAGTTCTATAGCTGCAAGATGGAGGAGAACAGTTCTGTCAGTGAACATATACTCAAAATGTCTGGGTATAATAATCACTTGATTCAACTGGGAGTTAATCTTCCGGATGATTGCGTCATGACAGAATTCTCCAATCACTTCCACCTAGCTACAAGAGCTTCGTGATGAACTATAATATGCAAGGGATGGATAAGACAATTCCCGAGCTCTTCGCAATGCTAAAAGTTGTGGAGGTAGAAATCAAGAAGGAGCATCAAGTGTTGACGGTCAACAAGACCACTAGTTTCAAGAAAAAGGGCAAGGGGAAAAAGAAGGGGAACTTCAAGAAGAACATCAAGCAAGTTGCTGCTCAGGAGAAGAAACCCAAGTCTGGACCTAAGCCTGAAACTGAGTGCTTCTACTGCAAGCAGACTGGTCACTGGAAGCGGAACTGCCCCAAGTATTTGGCGGATAAGAAGGATGGCAAGGTGAACAAAGGTATATGTGATATACATGTTATTGATGTGTACCTTACTAGAGCTCGCAGTAGCACCTGGGTATTGATACTGGTTCTGTTGCTAATATTTGCAACTCGAAACAGGGACTACGAATTAAGCGAACACTGGCGAAGGACGAGGTGACGATGCGCGTGGGAAATGGTTCCAAAGTCGATGTGATCGCGGTCGGCACGCTACCTCTACATCTACCATCGGGATTAGTATTAGACCTAAATAATTGTTATTTGGTGCCAGCGTTGAGCATGAACATTATATCTGGATCTTGTTTGATGCGAGACGGTTATTCATTTAAATCAGAGAATAATGGTTGTTCTATTTATATGAGTAATATCTTTTCTAATCATGCACCCTTGAAGAGTGGTCTATTTTTGATGAATCTCGATAGTAGTGATACACATATTCATAATGTTGAAGCCAAAAGATGCAGAGTTGATAATGATAGTGCAACTTATTTGTGGCACTACCGTTTAGGTCATATCGGTGTAAAGCGCATGAAGAAACTCCATACTGATGGACTTTTGGAACCACTTGATTATGAATCACTTGGTACTTGCGAACCGTGCCTCATGGGCAAGATGACTAAAACGCCGTTCTCCGGTACTATGGAGAGAGCAACAGATTTGTTAAAAATCATACATACAGATGTATGTGGTCCAATGAATGTTGAAGCTCGTGGCGGATATCGTTATTTTCTCACCTTCATAGATGATTTAAGCAGATATGGGTATATCTACTTAATGAAACATAAGTCTGAAACATTTGAAAAGTTCAAAGAATTTCAGAGTGAAGCTGAAAATCATCGTAACAAGAAAATAAAGTTTCTACGATCTGATCGTGGAGGAGAATATTTGAGTTACGAGTTTGGTTTACATTTGAAACAATATAGAATAGTTTCGCAACTCACGCCACCCGGAACACCACAGCGTAATGGTGTGTCCGTACGTCGTAATCGCACTTTACTTGATATGGTGCGATCTATGATGTCTCTTACAGATTTACCTCTATCGTTTTAGGGTTATGCTTTAGAGACGGCCGCATTCACGTTAAATAGGGCACCATCAAAATCCGTTGAGACGACGCCTTATGAACTATGGTTTGGCAAGAAACCAAAGTTGTCGTTTCTGAAAGTTTGGGGCTGTGATGCTTATGTGAAAAAGCTTCAACCTGATAAGCTCGAACCCAAATCGGAGAAATGTGTCTTCATAGGATACCCGAAGGAGACTGTTGGGTACACCTTCTATCACAGATCCGAAGGCAAGACATTTGTTGCTAAGAATGGATCCTTTCTAGAGAAGGAGTTTCTCTCGAAAGAAGTGAGTGGGAGGAAAATAGAACTTGATGAGGTAACTGTACCTGCTCCCTTATTGGAAAGTAGTACATCACAGAAACCGGTTTCTGTGACACCTACACCAATTAGTGAGGAAGCTAATGATGATCATGAAACTTCAGAACAAGTTACTACTGAATCTCGTAGATCAACCAGAGTAAGATCCGCACCAGAGTGGTATGGTAATCCTGTTCTGGAAGTCATGCTACTAGATCATGATGAACCTACGAACTATGAAGAAGCAATAGTGAGCCCAGATTCCGCAAAATGGCTTGAAGCCATGAAATCTGAGATGGGATCCATGTATGAGAACAAAGTGTGGACTTTGGTTTACTTGCCCAATGATCGGCAAGCAATTGAAAATAAATTGATCTTCAAGAAGAAGACTGACGCTGACGGTAATGTTACTGTCTACAAAGCTCGACTTGTCGCAAAAGGTTTTTGACAAGTTCAAGGGATTGACTACGATGAGACCTTCTCACCCGTAGCGATGCTTAAGTCTGTCCGAATCATGTTAGCAATTGCCGCATTTTATGATTATGAAATTTGGTAGATGGATGTCAAAACTGCATTCCTGAATGGATTTCTGGAAGAAGAGTTGTATATGATGCAACCGGAAGGTTTTGTCGATCCAAAGGGAGCTAACAAAGTGTGCAAGCTCCAGCGATCCATTTATGGACTGGTGCAAGCATCTCGGAGTTGGAATAAATGCTTTGATAGTGTGATCAAAGCATTTGGTTTTGTACAGACTTTTGGAGAAGCCTGTATTTACAAGAAAGTGAGTGGGAGCTCTGTAGCATTTCTGATATTATATGTGGATGACATATTGCTAATCGAAAATGATATAGAATTTCTGGATAGCATAAAGGGATACTTGAATAAGAGTTTTTCAATGAAAGACCTCGGTGAAGCTGCTTACATATTGGGCATTAAGATCTATAGAGATAGATCAAGACGCTTAATTGGACTTTCACAAAGCACATACCTTGACAAAGTTTTGAAGAAGTTCAAAATGGATCAAGAAAAGAAAGGATTCTTGCCTGTGTTACAAGGTGTGAAGTTGAGTAAGACTCAATGCCCGACCACTGCAGAAGATAGAGAGAAAATGAAAGATGTTCCCTATGTTTCAGCCATAGGCTCTATCATGTATGCAATGCTGTGTACCAGACCTGATGTGTGCCTTGCTATAAGTCTAGCAGGGAGGTACCAAAGTAATCCAGGAGTGGATCACTCGACAGCGGTCAAGAACATCCTGAAATACCTGAAAAGGACTAAGGATATGTTTCTCGTATATGGAGGTGACAAAGAGCTCATCGTAAATGGTTACGTTGATGCAAGCTTTGACACTGATTCAGACGATTCTAAATCACAATCCGGATACGTATTTACATTAAACAGTGGAGCTGTCAGTTGGTGCAGTTCTAAACAAAGCGTCGTGGCAGGATCTACAGGTGAAGCGGAGTACATAGCTACTTCGGAAGCAGCAAACGAAGGAGTCTGATGAAGGAGTTCATATCCGATCTAGGTGTCATACCTAGTGCATCGGGTCCAATGAAAATCTTTTGTGACAATACTGGTGCAATTGCCTTGGCAAAGGAATCCAGATTTCACAAGAGAACAAAGCACATCAAGAGACGTTTCAATTCCATCCGGGATCTAGTCCAGGTGGGAGACATAGAGATTTGCAAGATACATACGGATCTGAATGTAGCAGACCCATCGACTAAGCCTCTTCCACGAACAAAACATGATCAACACCAAGGCTCCATGGGTGTTAGAATCATTACTGTGTAATCTAGATTATTGACTCTAGTGCAAGTGGGAGACTGAAGGAAATATGCCCTAAAGGCAATAATAAAGTTATTATTTATTTCCTTATATCATGATAAATGTTTGTTATTCATGCTAGAATTGTATTAAACGGAAACGTAATACTTGTGTAAATACATAGACAAACAAAGTGTCACTAGTATGCCTCTACTTGACTAGCTCGTTAATCGAAGATGGTTATGTTTCCTAACCATAGACATGAGTTGTCATTTGATTAACGGGATCGCATCATTAGGAGAATGATGTGATTGACATGACCCATTCCATTAGCTTAGCACCCGATCGTTTAGTATGTTGCTATTTCTTTCTTCATGACTTATACATGTTCCTATGATTATGAGATTATGCAACTCCCGTTTACCGGAGGAACACTTTGTGTGCTACCAAATGTCACAACGTAACTGGGTGATTATAAAGGTGCTCTACAGGTGTCTCCTAAGGTACATGTTGGGTTGGTGTATTTCGAGATTAGGATTTGTCGCTCCGATTGTCGGAGAGGTATCTCTGGGCCCTCTCGGTGATGCACATCACTTAAGCTAGTTGCAAGATGATGTATTACAGAACGAGTAAAGAGACTTGCCGGTAACGAGATTGAACTAGGTATTGAGATACCGATGATCGAATCTCGGGCAAGTAACATACCGATGACAAAGGGAACAACGTATGTTGTTATGCAGTCTGACCGATAAAGATCTTCGTAGAATATGTAGGAGCCAATATGAGCATCCAGGTTCCGCTACTGGTTATTGACCGGAGACGTGTCTCAGTCATGTCTACATTGTTCTCGAACCCGTAGGGTCCGCACGCTTAACGTTACGATGACAGTTTCATTATGAGTTTATATATTTTGATGTACCGAAGGTTGTTCGGAGTCCCAGATGTGATCACGGACTTGACGAGGAGTCTCGAAATGGTCGAGACATAAAGATCGATATATTGGACGACTATATTTGGACACCGGAAAGGTTCCGGGTGAGATTGGGACAATACCGGATCGCCGGGAGGTTATCGGAACCCCCCGGGAGGTATATGGGCCTTATTGGGCCTTGGTGGAAAGGAGGGGAAAGGAGCAAGGGAGGGGGCGCCCCCCAAGCCCAATCCGAATTGGGAGGGGGCCGGCCCCCCTTTCCTTCCTTCCTCCTTCCTCTTCCTTCCCTCTCCTACTCCTAATAGGAAAAAGGGGAGTCCTACTCCCGGTGGGAGTTGGACTCCCCCCCCTTGGGCGCGCCACCCTCCTTGGCCGGCCCCCTCCTCCACTCCTTTATATACGGGGGCAGTGGCACCCCAGAGACAACAATTGATCATTGATCTCTTAGCCGTGTGCGGTGCCCCTCTCCACCATAATCCTCGATAATATTGTAGCGGTGCTTAGGCGAAGCCCTGCGACGGTAGAACATCAAGATCGTCACCACGCCGTCGTGCTGACGGAACTCATACCCAACACTTTGCTGGATCGGAGTCCGGGGATTGTCATCGAGCTGAACGTGTGCAAAACTTCGGAGGTGCCATAGTTTCGGTGCTTGATCGGTCGGGCCGTGAAGACGTACGACTACATCAACCGCGTTGTTATAACGCTTCCGCTTCCGGTCTATGAGGGTACATAAACAACACTCTCCCCTCTCGTTGCTGTGCATCACCATGATCTTGCGTGTGCGTAGGAATTTTTTTGAAATTACTACGTTCCCCAACAGCCGGGGGCGCTGGTGAGGGTGTTGTCATGGCGTCGGCTGGGGGAGCGACCGCAGCAGACTGGGTGGTCGTGGGGTTGGGGTTGGTAGCGATAGGTTGGTTGGCCCGACGTGGGGCGGGAGTGGTGTTGGGAGGGTGATGGTGGCGTGCGTCTTCCGGCGGTGGGTAGGCGCCGGCGGGGGGTGATGCAAAGGGGAAGGTGCGCTCATCGAAAACCACATGCCGGGAGATGATAACCCGGTTGGTGTCACGGTTGAGACAGCGGTACCCTTTGTGGTCCGCCAAGTAGCCGAGAAACACGCACGGATGAGAGCGTGGGACGAGCTTGTGAGGGCTGGTGGCGGTGAGGTTAGGGTAACACAGGCAGCCGAACACGCGCAGGGTGGAATACTCAGGGTGGACACCGTAGAGGAGGTAGAAAGGTGTGTAGCTATGGCGAGCACTGCACGGGCGGCGGTTGAGCAAGAAAGTGGATGTGTTAAGTGCCTCGACCCAGAACGAGTACGGCATAGACACGTGAGTGAGAAGAGCGGGGGTGATGTCGTTGAGGGTGCGAAGTACGCGTTCGGCCCGCCCATTCTGAGGCGAGGTGTAGGGGCAGGACATGCGTAGTTGGATGCCCTCGGAGGCGAAGAAGGCATAGGCAGGGATATTGTCAAACTCACGCCCGTTGTTGCTCTGGATGGTTAGTAGGTTAAGGTTGAACTGACAGCGGATGAACGCATGGAAGTGCTTAAGTGTGGGGAAAACGTCAGATTTGTGTTGGAGGGGAAATGTCCACGCAAAGTGACTGTAATCATCTAAGAGCACAAGGTAATATTGATAGCCTGATAAACTGATTATAGGAGATGTCCAGACATCACAATGCATAAGTTGAAAAGGAAAATATGACACATGATCTGAACTACCGAAAGGAAATCTAACATGCTTTCCTAGTTGACATGCTTGACAGATAGGCGACTGTAAGTCGCGGGTGGTGATGGAGGAGGAACGCAGCATGCTGGAGAGGGTGTCGCGGCCGGGGTGCCCGAGGCGTTGATGCCAGGTGTCTGTGGTGACCGCAGCGAGTGCATGGTGAGGAGGTGGCGCGAACACGGGGTAGAGTTCATCGTCGGCAGAGTTACATCGGAGGGTCACCCGCTTCGTCTTTCGATCCTTGAAAGAAAAACTAAAGTCATCAAACTCTACAGTAATGGGATTATCACGTGCTAGTTTCTTAACTGAGATGAGATTACGGATAAGATGTGGAGAAACTAGGACATCGTTTAGAGAGAGGGGAGTGGAGGTAGTGGGAATGGAGGCACGGCCAGAATGTGTTACCGCAAGCGAGCTACCATCGCCAACAATAATGCCAGAAGAGTTGTAGGGTTGGGAGGACGATAGCATACCAGACGACCCGGCCATATGCGTAGAGGCTCCAGTATCCAGGTACCAATCCGCAAGCGGCGGCGTGAGCTGCTGCTGCTGGAGATGCATGTTGTTGAGCGCCTGCACTAGGGCAGACTGATCCCACGCTGGAGTAGAGGGTCCGGCACCGGAGCTGGGTGGCATGGCAAACGGCGGGTGGTTCACAGCGCCTGCATGCCACGGCGCCACCGGAGCACTCGCAGAGGAAGGGTGTGGCGCGCCGTAGTAGTGCGTGGTGGCACCGGCGAACGGGGCGGAGGCGCCTGGCCGGGGACCAAGCACACCTGCGCTGGGAGCATGCGGCCGCCAGGGCATGGGCCAGGCATGCACCATGCCGGTCCAGGGCGTGGTGGTCGTGGGTGGTGGCGCCGGCGGGCGGGAGGAGGAAGCCCCGCCATGGTCCACAGCCTTCCCCTTGCCACGGTGGCGCCCCCGCCCGGAGTTGTTGGCGCCGGAAGCGCGGCGGTTGCCGCCACCGCCTGTGCTCGGAGGAGTGGGCGCGCGGGCGACGTGGAGCGCGATCTCGGAGGTGGTAGCATCGCTGGACTGCCGGCTCTCTTCCAGGAGGAGGAAGGCGCAGCAGCGAAGGAAGGAGGGGAACGGTGTCTGCATCGTGAGGATGGGGATGGCGTAGCGGAGACGAGGGTGGAGGCCGCGAAACATGTTAAGAACTTGGTCGCGGTCCTGCACCGTCTGCCCCAGGTCAGCGAGGCGATCCGCGCACTCCTTCAGGCGGCCGAAGTAGTCGATGATGGACGACCCGCCCTGCTCGATGCGCCGGAACTCCGTGGCGAGGAAAACCGCCTGGTGCTCGGCGTTCTCCATGAACAACGAGATGATGGCGGCCCAGACCTCGGCGGCCGTAGCGCCACGCTGATGAACGAGGCGGAATATCTCCGGGCTCACGCGCGTGTACAGCCAGGAGAGGATGTGCGCGTCGTCTTGAACCCAGGCGGCATCGTCGGGATGAGCCGCGCCGGTGATGTGAGAGACGACGCCGCTCTTCTGGAACATAACCTCAAACAGGGTCCGCCACTGCGAGAAGTTCGGAGGGTTGAGGCTGAGGACGATCGGCACATGCTGGTTGATGTAGACGCCGACGAGAGGGGAGCCGTAGGGGGCCTCCGCGGCGGGATCGGGCAGGAAGAGAGGCCCGCCGCGCGCGAGGGCAGCGGGTGTGATCAGCGGCGGCTGAGAGCGAGACGGCGTCACTGGGGAAGTGCCAGGGGCAGCATGGCTGGGACGGGGAGGGGGAGGGGGAGGAGGAGGAAGCGGCGGGGAAAGAGCCGCCATGACGAGGTGCGGGCAGAGGTTGGGCAGCGGAAGATGGAGGGTTACAGCCAGAGAAGGGAACCGGCGACTGATACCATGTGAGCAAGTAGAGGATTGGGGAAATGGCACCTTGTGTGCTCCCATCGTGTTGATTACCAATATATAGTGTTACAGGCGCATGCATAGCGCAGGTTACATGGGCGACGTGTGCCAGGTTAGTGGGGTTCGTGCCTAGAGCACGCCCTGGTCAATCCTACATGAGAGAGTCAAGAGGGTTTCGGTTGACAATTATGTACTGAACTGGGCATCCTGGTGGGTTCGGTTTGCTCCTTGCCAACATCCTAAAGGGCCAGATTAAGCTAATTTACACTAGATTATTAGGGGGGCACTGCAAGTTCATGTACAGAATTTGTTTTCTGCAACACATTCATTCACTGGAATGCAAAGAAGAGATTTGAGTGCTGACATGCTAATCCCTTTTCCAGAAGAGAAAAATATGTATTTCGTCCCTCAAGTTTCCAAAAAGTGACTTGGTTCCATAAATTTATTTGGTATATATTTGGTCCCTCAAGTCTCAAAACCGGATAAGTTTGGTCATAAACCAGATTTCGAGCACGTTCACCGGGTTTGACCGCCACCAAACCGCATAATGAACAGTAAATTTGATATATATATTTTCAAAATAGCTCCAAAAAATCTGAAATTTTTTGGGGTCCAATATGCTTACATGCGCAAGGTGCGACCAAATTTTTGTTGTCTTTCAACACTTGAGGAGCTCGTGGCAAAAAAGCAAAAATATCTACGTTCAATGAACAGTAAATTTGAAAAAAAATTCAATCTGATATGCTTACATGCGTAAGGTGCGACCAAAATTTCATGGTCTTTCTACACTCGAGGAGCTCGTGGCAAAAAACAAACAAATTTTTGCTCAAAAAAATATAGCCAAAATTTGTTTTCTTTGCTAGCCCGTCCGCTGTCATTTCATGACAAAAGTTTGGTCGCACCTTGCACATGTAAGCATATTGGATGCTACAAATTTCCAGATTTTTCTTATTTTTTGTATTTTTTGAAATTATTATTCATCGTGCATTTTTTGTCACGAGCACCTCGAGTGTCAAAAGACCACGGAAATGGTCGCACCTTGCGCATGTAAGCATACTGGACCCCAAAAGATTTCTGATTTTTTTAAGTTCTTTTTTTTTCAATTTACTATTCATCGGGCGGTTTTGTGGCAGTCAAACCCGGTCAACGTGCTCAAAATCTGGTTTAGGATTAAACTTATCCGTTTTTGAGACTTGAGGGATCAAATGTATACAAAAAAATCTTGAGGAATCAAGTCTATACTTTTTTGAGAACTTTCTTTAGGGAAACCGTGTATCATTATTGGACAATATACTTGGTACAAATACAAACATACACGAAAACTACAAAAGAGATCAGAAAAAGACCATAGCCCTGGAAACTATGCAAAAGGAACCCCAATAAAAGGATTAAAAACAAAAGGTTCATTTGAAGTCCCTGCAAACAATCGATTATGTAGCCGCCGCCAACTCCCATCGTCACTGTGACTCACATTGGAAATTGAGGCAAGCCTCCAACAGCCCCAAATCCAGGCCACCACCATCTCCAACGAGGCTTTGCGAGCCGATGAACAGACTCGATGCTTGCAACGAGGCACTTGACGATGTGGCATGTCGGCCGGGGATTGTCCCTATGATGACCCAGATCCGGCTCTGCCGCTTCCCACCGCCGGAGAAGGGGAAGAACACTAGAACCGCCACACACGGACCAACATTCTTGCTCCAGAACCACCATCTCTTCCCCATTGACTTCGTTGTTTGGTAAAAGAGCAACTATCAGCCACAAGGAAAAAAATAAAGCTCACCGCCCGATTGGGTGGCAAGCAAACGAGACCACTGGCCCATCGACGTCGCCTTGGAGAGCATCGTCGTGGTGAAGACAGGACCGGAGACAATTTATTCGACACGGTGTCGTCCTCACCGCTCCGACGCCACTAGACGAAAACCTAGCCCTACCTAATTGAACAGACCAGGAGAGGAAAGAGAGCACCCCCCCCCCTCCATTCACCGCCGGAGCAGCAGACAGAGAGGGGTGGAAACTGCAGCCTTGCCGGCGTTCACCAAGGATAAGCAACCGTCGCCGTTTCTCCTGGGAGAAGAAAGCGAAGACCAAGTTCTCGTTTACTTTTTGGGAACTTGAAGGACCAAAAAATACTTTTCTCTTTCCAAAATAAGGTGCTCAATAATTATAAACAAAAGAGAATGTATTCACATATATTTGCCTTTTCCAGAATAAGGAGCCCAATAATTATAAACAAAGAAAAATGTATTCACATCTGTTTGCCTTGCTCACTGTCCTGAAGACTTTAGCAAGACAAAGCTAATACAACAATCATGAGTACTATCTGATCACAAGGCAAGTACGGGGAATACATTCATATCATCAAAAGATTACTGGAAACAAAAGCACTTCACAAAATAAAAGGTGCTCCACTTGTCTTGTAATCCACAAATTCACAAGAGTACAACATGGTGGGCGGCGGCGTTGGGGCATGCTCAATGTGTTCGGCGGGGGGCGGGGGGACAATCCTTCTCAAAGAAAAGAGAAACAGTAGCAGGAAAGAGTCGCACAGGATGGAACAGGTATGTACTTGTCCGTGAATTGCTGAATGACCAAGGGTGTCGCTGTACATTTTTGAGAAGGACTTCATCTGTTCCTACGGTCTAGATCGGACGCACGAACGTGATCTGGAGCACCGGAGCATTTTCTGGGCCTCCTCTGGTACCTCCCTCGTACTAGGAGACTCAAAGAATATTAACTCAGCACAGTACACTCCATAAATCATAAGAGACGGCACCTGATTATGCAAAATCGGGCATTCCCCCGTATCATGTGCCAGCTTGCCACAAGTATCACAAAGTTCAGCCATGCATTCAGCAATAAAGTGGTCCTTCTCTCCACAGCGATAGCACAACATTTTCTCCTTCTTGCGCGCCCACTTGGAAGCTCTATCTGAGTCAGCCCTGTCTGCCGCCTCAACCGAGGCTGATGTCGTGTTCTCAGTCCCAGGTACCTCAGCATTGGCGAGCGCTGTCACCACATCCATAGCCTGACCGGACAGCTCCGGCGTCTCGGCAGCCCTGGCTGCAACCGTCTGCGTGACGGCTACAGGCGGAGGAGGCTGCCAGTGACGGAAACAACCACCTCGACCACCACGATGACCACGGTAGCCACCCCGCTGCCGATAGTCAGGGCCAGACGCCCCCTCAACAAAACCACCCGGAGGACCAAAAAAAGGGTCTCTCTGCAGTACCATCACTCTGCCAAGCATATCCGCGGCCACCACCCGTCGACGACGAACCACGGTGTTGACCATCACCATACGCATTGTACCCATCGTCACCCCAATGTCCCCGGGGCGGTCCATTAGCACCTCCAGCACTCGCGTTTTGAGGCGGCGGTGCATGCGGCTGCACCGGCCCTGGCCGTTTCTGCGGTGGCCTCGCGACGTAGTGAGGCGGCGGAGCCGCCTGAGGCTGAAAACCTGGTGTCACGACCTGGTTCCCGGGCGTAGGCGGCCTCGGACCAGGCGCACCACCCCGCCCCGCAGCGGCAACCACAGCCGGGCCTTGCGCCGGCGGCCGAGGACCCTGAGCTGTCCCGCCCTGACCCAAAGCAGGCACCGCGGCCGGGCCCTGTGACGGCGGCCGAGCCTCAGGGTGACCACCTCCTCGCCCCGCAGCCGTGTGCGCTGTCCCGATGACCACCGGGAGTCTAGGGCCGGGCAGCACCGCTGCTCCATGACCCGAGCCAGAAGCCGGCGGCGGCCCTACTCCACGAGCAGTGCCAGAAGCCGGTGGCGGCGCATCCCCGGCGCGGCCAGCCCCGGCCAGGACAGCGGGCTTCTTCCCCGGCAGCCTTCCAGCTCCTCGGCCAGTCATGGCCCCGAGGGGAGGAATACGCTTAGCGCGGCCAAGACCACAGGAACGGAAGCCGGGCTTCCCTCGCCGAAGAACCCTAGCGCGCCGCAAGAACGAATGCATAGTCGATATGATCGACCTGTTGCATGCGACTGCACGTTCATTATCGATAGAACTCGGACTAGCCTGGGCCTCATACCCAGCTGTCCCCGGCCCAACGAATTGCAGAGAAGGTTCAGACATAACCGGCCCACTACGGCCTAGGAGCGAATTCAAACGCGCCTGACGAGCCGCCGCAATCTGTATCGCCGTGTTTGCCGGCTTGGCAGCCGTGATGTAGACCGAACCTCGATGGCGAGATCCAATCTGTTATTGCGGCCCGATCTTTCACGACACACCACCACCAGCAGCAGCAACCTCTCGCCCGCGCACGCGATGTACACGAAATAGAGGGTTTGAACCTTGCGGCTCAACACGAGAAAACCAATCTCAATGACAGTACTCCCGCGCAAAACAATTTCCTCACCGAGAAATCGCAACACAGAGGTTTTTTAAAGCTTCCTCCAAAACTTAGGGATTTTTAGACAGCTTCCCCCAAAACTCGATACGGATATTTACCCTAAAAACACATCGTGTTTATTATCAAAATATAGCCTCCCCTTTACATTGCCGCACCATGGCTATTAATAGCCCACGTCTAGACTTGCAAAAATAAGGACACGACCCTATCTCTGACTCAAATAAAATATGGACTCTCCTAAAACGTAAAGGTATTTGACTTTTACATCTCAATAGATAGCTTTGTCTATTACTTCTAAAACTAACATATGGACTTAAACTTGATCCTTTTAAAAATAGGTGCACCATCTCCTCGTACGTGATCTGCTTGTACGGTGGACCCCATCCACATCCTCTCAAGCAAAGCACGTCTCTAATCTTGCATGGTCTGTTGATGCGATTGACAATCTTTTCTTTACGTGCGAGTGGCAAGAAATCTCTGCATCTTATATTTTTGATTGGACCAAATAAATCACAAATCCAAAGGTCCCTTGCATCAACGTAGGCTCCACACTCTTTCCAGAAATTAGTGAACTCCTTGCCAAACTGAGTCTGATCAGTTTTGGAAGCAAACTCCTTGCCTTGATTTAATACCCTTTCACCTTGCATGCAAATATGCACGTCTAGGGAATTCTCTTCCTTTAATCCATCGGCATGCGGCAATAATTCATGAACGCCAGCATTAGTTGTGGCCATATCATCCTCTCTCCCTTGAAACGAAACCATCCTCGGTTTCGGGTTGATCTTTTCAACAATATTTTTATTTGTAGACTGAACAACGACCGTAAAAATTTCAGCAACTTTGGCCTCCCTTTTCTTTGCTTTTTCCTGCTCTTTTATCTTCTCAAGATATTCTTTCCTCCAAGAAATAAAACGATCCTGGCCCATGGGCACAAGGTCGTAGTTCTTACCCTTCTTAACGGTATATATGTGTGTTTGAGAATCGTAGGCAACATCGTGCTCTTTGTACCATGGCTTACCCAACAATAAGTGACATGAAACCATCGGTGTCGGAATCACGTCACACAAAACCGTGCAATAATATTTTCCCAAAAAAACGGCACCTTGGTTTGATGTGTTACACTGAGCTCTTCATGACCCCAACGGAACGAGTATGGTTGTGGTCGTGGTGTCATTGGTAGTTCCAACTTCTCCACCATCTCGATGCTTGCCGCGTTTATCAAACCCATGTGGTCGATTGTCATAGAACATGATCTCTCTTGTACCACAACACGAGTATGAAAAAGTCCATCCCATCGGCCTTCCTCCTCCAACTGAAATCCATAGCTTAGCTTCCATGATAGACCAGTCATCTTCTGCATAGTGTCGTGAACAACCTTGCTCTGAATACCACCTGATGTAGACCGAACCTCGATGGCGAGATTCAATCTGTTGTTGCGGACCGATCTTTCACAACACACCACCACCAGCAGCAGCAACCTCTCGCCCGCGCACGCGATGTACACGAAATAGAGGGTTTGAACCTTGCGGCTCAACACGAGAAAACCAATCTCAACGACAGTACTCCCGCGCAAAACAATTTCCTCACCGAGAAATCGCAACACAGAGGTTTTTTAAAGCTTCCTCCAAAACTTAGGGATTTTTAGACAGCTTCCCCCAAAACTCGATACGGGTATTTACCCTAAAAACACATCGTGTTTATTATCAAAATATAGCGCCCCCCTTTACATTGCCGCACCATGGCTATTAATAGCCCACGTCTAGACTTGCAAAAGTAAGGACACGACCCTATCTCTGACTCAAATAAAATATGGACTCTCCTAAAACGTAAAGGTATTTGACTTTTACATCTCAATAGATAGCTTTGTCTATTACTTCTAAAACTAATATACGGACTTAAACTTGATCCCTTTAAAAATAGGTGCACCATCTCCTCGTACGTGATCTGCTTGTACGGTGGACCCCATCCACATCCTCTTAAGCAAAGCACGTCTCTAATCTTGCATGGTCTGTTGATGCGATTGACAATCTTTTCTTTACGTGCGAATGGCAAGAAATCTCTGCATCTTATATTTTTGATTGGACCAAATAAATCACAAATTCAAAGGTCCCTTGCATCAACGTAGGCTCCACACTCTTTCCAGAAATTAGTGAACTCCTTGCCAAACTAAGTCTGATCAGTTTTGGAAGCAAACTCCTTGCCTTGATTTAATACCCTTTCACCTTGCATGCAAATATGCACGTCTAGGGAATTCTCTTCCTTTAATCCATCGGCATGCGGCAATAATTCATGAACACCAGCATTAGTTGTGGCCATATCAAGCCGCGGTCACCACCGACGCCGATCGAGGCCCGCCGACTCGCTTTCTTCCTTCTCGTAACAGTAATCCACGAATCCAGACGAATCATATCGAAAAGCGTTAGGTTTGGGAGACTTACCTTAGGCAGGGGGCCCTTCCATGACCTGATCGTTGTCGCCGCCGTCCTCCGATGAACGACGCGGCGGATCATCTCCTTCTTCTCTCCCACATGAAGTCCGACTCTGGCCGGATCGTCGGGGGGCAAGACGGCGTCGACCATCGTTGTCACTTCATCTTCGTCGTAGCCTGAATGGAAAAGTTCGCAGATGAGATCAGATGGGGTCGGCGACGATGGGGAGGCCGCCGCGCTCCCATCCCCATCCTCGGCCGCATCATCCTCATCGGAGTCCGCCAAAGCCCAAAACCAGCCGCCGACCCGCCTGCGATCCCTGACCAATGATGACGGCGCGGCCAAGGTTGCCCCTCTGGTCGCCCCGGCACCCGCCCTCATAAGCGTGTCTAGTTATGTGCCTATATAAGCATAACAAAATTCCTCAGAACGGTACAAATACAGAAACATAAGCATTGAGAAATCATAACCGTAAAGCTGATGAAGACACATGATTTGTTTAACCAAGTCCAAGTTGTTAGCATCAACTCTACGTCTTGTTTGGAAAGGCTGAGCATATTGCTCCCGGCGCCGCGCTAGGGGGGTCTAGTCACCATCTTGTTATACTTGATCAGATTATCCGAGTACCTCAAAACTCGCCCAACAGCCGTGGTATATCTTGTGGTGATTCTCCAAACCTGTAGAAACTTGTTCTTCGGTGAATCCACGCGTTGGAGCTCACCGAACAACACCTAACCGTGTAGATGATGCCAATTTCTCAAGAGTAACAAGTTGGAATGCTAGGAACGAACATCTTCGTTGGTGATGCTGAATGACAACTCACTATTCTGCTCAGGTGGTTTTGCTCGCACAGGATTGCTCACGAATGCACAGGAAGAGGGATGAACGTTGTGGACTTGGCAGAAGAATGGTCACAGCCGTCGTAGAAATAGCCGTTGCAGATCAACTTACCTCCCACGAAAGAAAGTAAACAATCACATTTTGAACTAGTGGCGCGGACGACCGTTCTTTGAAGCGGCAATTCCAAAAATTTAGTTCTTTTTTACGGTGCAAGGGAGGAACTCTGCCGATTCATTAATTAAGATAGAAAAAACATACAGAGTGGCACAGTTGGTAAGGGAAACTAAGTCGAAGACTATAAAATATCCGGTAAAAACCGAGAGAAAACCAAAGAAGAAAAAGACAGAAAAAATTATTTCTCAAACTCCTCAATGAAGGTGCTAATCCTAGTGACATTGAAGAACTACGCTTCAAAGTTCTCGGCCAACACGTAGGAGAAGGTGGCCGTGGGCGTCGACGGCTCCTCTTGCACGGCTGGCGGCGGGGCGTGAGGTGGTGGGGGGAGGAGACGCGCCATCGGCAGCAGCAACAGCCATGGACGACGACGGCATAGAAGTAGCAGCAGTTGCCGTGGCCGCCTTGGTCTTCTTCGGCCAAGATGAAGCCGCGGTGGGGTGGAATGAAGAATTTGGGGCGAGGCGTGGCTAGGGAGGCGATGGGTAAAGACATTGGTTACTTTACGACAAGTGGTGGACTATATCACATGTTTCCTTGTCCAAAACGATTTTCTTCTTTTCCTTTTCTGGCACGTATGTACATGCATGGGCGCCGGGTCTGCATCATATACGCGGCCTATGTCCGCAGCGGAGTCCATCCAAAACCCTAAAACCCTCACCCCCACACCGTCGCCACCGACCGGCCGAATCGATCACGCCGTACGTACACCATGCCGACCTCCGCGCACGTCGCCGGCGACGGCCTCCCCTCCGTATCCGCTTCCTCCATCGTCGCTAGCGCCGTGTGCGGCTACCACTTGGTCAAGATCGTCAGCTACTCGCGCACCAAGGAGGTCCCCAATGGCAAGTCGATCCACTCTAGCCCGTTCCAGCTGGGAGGCCGCACATGGCATGTTCGTTACTATCCCAACGGGAACAAGACGGAAGACATCGATTACATATCCGTCTTTCTCGAATTCGATGATACCGTCGTCCCGGAGGCCGGGGCCGTGGAGGCGCAAGCCAAGTTCAGCCTACTCGACCAACATGGGAATCCTGTGCCGTCCTATACCCAGCGGACCATCAGGAACAACTACGCTGTGAATAAAACCTGGGGGTATGATAAGTTCATCAAAAGGGAGGAATTGGAGAAATCAGAGCATCTCAAGGACGACTCCTTCACTATCAAGGTCGACGTCGCTGTCCCTGGCTTGTTCCACGGGCTGGAGACTCCATCCATCGTGGTACCGCCGTCTGACTTGCACCGGCACTTAGGGGATCTCCTGTCAAGCAAGGCAGGCGCCGATGTCGAGTTCCTAGTCGGCGGTGAGACTTTCTTCGCGCACCGGTACGTGCTCGCGGCGCGCTTTCCTGTTTTCAAAGCAGAGTTCTTTGGTTCCATGGAAGAGAGCACCACCAAAAATGCCATACGCATAGATGACATGGAGGCACAAGTGTTCAGTGCTCTGCTCACTTTCATGTACACGGACGCGTTGCCGGATATGAAGCAAGAAGAAAATATGACATGGCTCAGCATTTGCTTGTTGTAGCGGACAGGTATGATTTGGCGAGGCTGAAGGTGATTTGTGAAGATAAACTGAGCAATCATATCGATAGGGGCTCCGTGGCAGCCATGGTGACATTGGCGGAGCGACACCACTGCCATGGGCTTAAGAAAGCATGTTTGGTATTCCTCAGCTCGTCAGCGAATCTGAATGCACTCATAGAGTCTGAAGGCCTTGAGTTTTTAACCAAGCACTGCCCCGGTCTTCTGAAGGATCTCCTCTTGTCCAAGGTTGTAGCTTTTTGACTCGGGAGAAGAAAATCAAGGGCATGGACCTGACGAGGTATAGATGCATGCATTCAAGACAGGTGCAATTCTATCCAGAATGTTACTCAGAACTCTGGAATCTGGATACAAAATCTAATACTATTTGTCACAAGGATGCGATGTACCTCAGTCTCTTTTTCTGTTTTTTGTTTGGGCACTGTGTCTTTTATGGAAAATTATAAACAGCATGACTCTGTCCAGAATGTTACTGGAACTATTAATTAACCAAGACAAGGTGTTTTAATTAGATGGAAGTTTTAGTTCAGGCATCCTCTGTCACTCTTTAGCAGGTTCGGATAGACTATGGTTTTGCTGAAATAGCCGGTTGTGGTTTTGGGAATTACTGTTTTCGGCTTCATATAGCTCAGTTCAAGTTTTTACCCAAATGTTATTACACAGGGTTTCTGTTTGCTAAAAGATACTTGTATGTTCTGTATATCTGAATTACAAATTAGGTTCCAGAATTGAACTGATTTTTTTTTTAGTCTAGAATTGAACGGGAGTAAACGCGACTACAAAATTCTGGTATGACCAAAAATTTGGCAAGCTATTGGTGTTTGGATTGTGACCATTACAACTTCCTGGCATGTTGTTGTTTGGCTTATGACCATGATAGCCCCAAAATTTCAGATACTGGTTCTGGAAGTATTTAAATGCGTATGTTATATAAAATTAAGAAAACACAAAAATTGATACTAAGAGAGAGCGTGAAGAAAAAAGTCGCCAATCTACACTACTATTAAACAATCAAACAAATTATTTATTACGTGCACCAAGCAAATTGGCCCACAACACCGCGCAAACCGATCAGCACCACACGATTAGTCCCACAGATCTAAATCTAACAGTTACCATTGATTTAATGCCTTTGCGGTGTGGACTTAGCAAATTCTCATGACTGGTCGTGCTTCACCTCCACGATCCATCCACCAACAGAGAAATACCAGCCCCCGTCCATCTCCTATAATCACGCGGTTATCATCGGAAACGGAGGAAACTGAAATCGGCTCACATCGCCCTTAACCTCAACGCCGCCCACCAACACCGTATCATGCCTGCACGCCGACCTCGCGGCACTGCACCGTAAGGTCGCGCCATCACCATCGCCATCGCGGATTGTTGCCGCGCGAGTAGCGTTGAGTCCGTTTTTGTGTCATGGGCCGCCGCCGCCCGCCGCTCCTCCTCTGATGGACACAAGCAGGTCGTCGCCGCCCGCCGCTCCTTCTCTGATGGACACAAGCAGGCCGTCGTCACCCGCCGCTCCTTCTCTGATGGACACAAGCAGGCCGCCGCCGCAGGCCGCTCCTCCTCTAACTCCTCTGTCGTCGCTCGCGTGGCCGCCAACCTGATCCGTGAGCTAGAGAATCCGGTAAGTTTCCTCTCTACGCCGTTCACATTCATGCCAGTACAGGTGCCGATGGAGCTTCACGCCATGGCCTAGCCCTAGACAACGCAAAGGTACTAATCGAACCAGATAGCCCGTATTTTTGGCCGCGGGTCCGTCACGATCCTCGCGTTATGTCCATTGGCCACACCTCCGCACGACCGATCTGCACCCAGGAAGCTGCAGCCTATATGTAATTAAATTAGTTAACTGATTACAGGGTTGTATAACAGTTCTGGTCACATAAATGTAGGTACTCGGGCGCCCTGTGTAGACGCAAGAAAAAACAAAGGTCGGGCCTGATTCAGTCTTCGTCTGTTGGATTCAATCCAGAGTTGCTTTTTTAAATCTACAAATAGGGTTATTTGGAATTGGAAACACATAACGTGATTACTCTATGGTTGTTTCTACTCTGACTTGTTTGCCTGCTTCAGTGACTACATGATTCGTTGCTCGGTGGAGACCATCCTGCGGTTGAGTGCAGCTAGCATAGCGTTTTCATCCATGGGGCCTGCGGCCTGTGGGGAGCTCCTCGCAAGATGTGGCGACAACTCAAATAAATTGCGCCGGTTCATGTGGTCGCAATGAAGAAATAATACATATGTTTTGGATGAGGTTACTCTGCACTTGTTTGATGGAATGCCAAGCACAGGTGATGGCTTCTTTGTGGTTTTTGCTCTGAGTTTCATTTCTACAAATTGCAGAAAAAAAGAGTTTTATTGTTGCGATGAGGAGTCCATTGACGACGACGAGTACTTCCTGCTGCAGGATTACGCTGCTGCACCACCGCGGAGAAGCCGCCGGCCAAGAAGGGCGGAAAGTCTGTCGCACATGACGAAGACTATGAGCCCGCCCCACCGCCGCCGCACCTCTGTTGCTCCCAACTATTCTTACAGCCGCTGCCTTCACGGCCTGCCTCTGCTGCTCCAGCTGGCACCCGGTCGCACCCGCCCTCGCCGGAGACGCGTGAGACACCTGCCGCCGCCACAGGCACATGAGCCTCGGCCGTCGGAGATACGCCGGAGACATGCAGCCTCCACGGACGCATGAGTCGTCACCTAATCCCCGAGTCCCAAATGGTAATGATACTCTCTCCTTTCCGGATGGACCATGGATTAGAGGCATTTTTGCCCCATCTTTGAATTGAGTACAAGCATGTATCTATATTTTTACGGTTGCCCTAAAACTCAGTCGACTGAGTTTTTATGAAGTCTTAGTCGAATCTCTTTACCGTTAGATTTCTGTGTTGCTTTATGATGTGTGCATCCCTGTTGACTTGTAAACGAGCCCATGTAGGGGACGAACTTGGTGGGCTGCGTTTTTGTCCTGTTTTTTGTGTGTGTCAGGGCAAGCTTTGGACGGTGGGCTGGAAAAGACAATTTTTTACTTTGTTTGTTGGGCTTTATTCTGCCCAGGTCAGCTTCTATTTTCTTATTCTTTCCTATAAGCGAAAACGGATCTCCACTACTATTAAACAATCGAACAAGAATTTTCTTAGGTGCACCCCGTAATTAGACCCAAGACATCGCACCAACCAATCAGCACCACACGATTAGGCCATAAATTTTAATCTAACAGTCATCATTGATCTAATAAGTCTATTGTGTGGAGTTAGCAATTTTCAATGACTGACCATACTCCACCAGCGGACGAATATTCCAACTACTGGTCCGGCGTCCCCTACAATCATGCGATTCTGATCGCTACCAGTTCCCGAAATCAATCTCTTCTTCCCGAGTTCTCCACGCCTCCCCAGCTGCCTCCCGAGTTCGGATCACCTCCATCGTCGTCCGCCGACGCGCCTCGCCCGCAGCGCCGTCCGCCACGTGTCTCCTTCCACCCCAATCGGAGGCAGCAGAGGCAGAGAGGCACGTCGCGCGGCCACATCTGGAGAGGGAGGGGCAGGCGAACGGACATCACGTTGGATGTGCTTCGCAGGTGAGCAGCAGCCAGTTTGATTCGTTGCATAAATTTCTCTCTAAAGCTTCTTAATCTGGGTTCTTTCTTCACTGCCGGCGAGGGTGTCGCCTAGGGGCGGCGGGGGCAGGGGGTCGCCGGTGGGCGACCTATGGGATATGGCAGCGGACGCGAGAAGGGGTGAGGGGCCCGGGAGCCACAACGGGAGCCACGAGAGCGAGTTGGACTTGGCCATGCTCGTCAGCGACTGCCTCAAGGGTAACGGCGGCGAGGACCCGGGCTCCCCGACCTCGGCCACTTCGCAGACAAGATCAAGGTATATTCCCCCGTCAGCTCTGTTCATTTGAATTGTATGTTTGCGACCATGGCTTGCCCCAAATTTTGTTCGTCAGGTTGGTTAGCTGGCTGGCTGCTACCGTATGAAACTGCCGACTTAGCGCTTCCCAACCTCTGATAATTACAGGTTGTAGGAACATTTCTGGAATCACATGTATATCGATCACTTCCAAATGAATTTGTCGTTAGTACTACATTTTTTGTAGCAGTTGCTTCCAAGTGAATTGTCGTTAGTATTCCTAATGTTGCTAGCGTCTTCTGCTCTGAATTTACTCCTTAAAACCACCGCCCAAGATAACATTGACATCAATTTTGATATGCCTGACATGTTTGATCTTATTTGACTGCAGGAGTGTAGTGCAAAACAAAAGTCTACTGACATTGCTGGCTTGCAGCTGTAACTGGTTGTCTCTCAAGTTTTGATTGCACAGTAGTACAATTTAGTTTCTATGAGGTTTCGATTGCACAATGGTCCAATTTAGTCTCATCTACCATGATTCATTCTAGAGACCATTTTTCAGGCTTTTAGCCTTATTGCTGAGGCATGAAATACATCAGCGTGGGCACGATTTGTTCCCCTCCTGTAATCTAATCACGAGCTAGCTAATTTGTAATCTAATCAACCGTGCCATGTGCGTGCGCCCTTATCAATTCTGGTTCAGAGAATGCACTGGGCTATCTGTTTTGCTCATTAACTTTTACCCAAAGTAATAACTGGATAACTTAACTTAGTGTATTGTTGTATGCTGAAGCTGACATCCTACATATCTGCATGTTACATTTTAGATGTACAAGAATGCAGGAGATGAGAAAGAAAACAAGCTGCTCTCCATTGTTCACTCCCTCTTCTCGATCCACGAGACATGGTTCCAGGTTTTTGTAAGAGGCCAATGTACTGGCAGCTGCAGTCGCCATCTACTCATGAAGCTCCTTAGTTACTCGAGATACGACGCGGCGGTCTGTGTGCCCAAATGGTAGGGCTTCGAGAAGATAACTGGAGGTAACCCACCAGACCAAGGCTTAGCTACTTATGTTGTTCGATTTTCTCTAGAAATTGTGCTGTGTGGATGAGTTATTTATTGTTTTGCCAACCAGGTGAACATGAGTACATTGAATATTAGTGGACTTGGATCATCTTATGGTCTGCCTATACATGTAACTTGATCATGGTAAGCTAGATGTACCAGCACCGATCACTTCCTTGACACTCATCCTACACATCTCCTTGTGAAATAATTGTTGGTGATGTCCTTTGTTCATATTATGTTCCTTGTAGAAATTTTTGTTGCAAACTGAACAAGGATAGATGACAACAGGACAGGAACCAAAATATATTGATACCTAGCTTTGTTTTTGTTGAGTGACATGTTTGAATAGCAGCTTAATTGGAAAAATTTAACACAGTTGCATGTGCAGTGCTTTTTAACCGACCATATTCTATTGAACGTCTGACTCCCCCTTAAGATTTAGGTTGGAAATATACTGGAGTAATAGTGGAAGCCACTTTTTGCTTTGGTGATTTTGTGAAGTTCAGATTTTGGTTTATCACTATTCAGACTAATCTTTGTAACAATTTCTTGAGATCTGCCTACAATACATGAATTTAGTATCAGTTTACATACTATATACACACATGACAAGTTTTTTGTGGGGGAAATTTAATCCAGCAAAAGCATTGTCATTGCTATTCCCTACAAGTTACTTGAAGAAGAAGAAAAATGCCCTTTAGACATTTTTAAGAAGCAAAACAAATCTTTCTTTCTATAATTGCAGAAATCCATGGAATCCTTGTGGTAGTTATTTCTCCAGGTATGGCAAAAGTCATGGAGTCTTTACTATTTGTACATGTAAGTGCACACCCAAGTGCATCGATATCAGTAGGCTTTCTGTAGTATAACTGATTCAACATTCTGCGAAATTCATTTCTTGCTCTTTGCATGACCACGTCTGCATCGTACACAAAGTGCTCAGAAGAATACATCATGCAGTGACTCCTATAAGGAAGGAATGGAACGAGTATTGATGTTTCACTTTTATCTGTGTTTGTACTTTGCTTTGTCCTAGGAAATCTGGCTAAGGATCATCACTTTTACAGCACACATGACACATCATAATGAAACTATTCTCCTTTCTTCTATTGAAGTCCATGCATATCATGACATGCATTGGAGGACTCAAATTTCATTTTTGTTATTGTTTACATTACTTCCTAATTAAGTCCGCTAAACATTTGTAAAACAAAAGCTCTCTGCAAGAATTATATTTTCCGCCGAATGTGCTATTGTACAGAACATTTTACTTGACATGTGAGCAAAATATAATGTACATTATGCCGATTAACTTTCTTCCGAACTGTTGTATCACCACAAGGGAGATTGTGGTAGTGTAGTACCAAGGAATTAATCCTCAAATTCTTCGGACTTCTGGGAGTGGTGTACTGCATTCTATGGACTTCTGGGAATTAAGCCCCAAATTCTTTGGAGTTCCTCGCTAGAATATTCTATGGTTGCAACAGTATTTCTATTGGGATGCAGTTACAATTATCTCAAGGCTAATGGCATGCTAGATTTTTTGAGTTCTGGGAGTGTTGTACATATGCAGATTCTTATAAAGGTGCATGTAATCAACTTCTGGCTTCCTTTTATATCTGCATCTATTGTCCATATTACTCATATAAAACTTTGATGGTCAGTTTATTTCCACACAAATGAAATTCCATAATTTAATAATTTGATCCTCTATTATAATGCTATCAACTGTTATTTTTCATCAAACCATATGTTATGCTTAAGCTGTCTGTTGCTTTTGTTGATTACCAGCTTACATAGATTAGTGCAATATATTCTTATAAGGTTAAGTGCCCTCCTTAGATCTACGGGCTTTAGTAATAGGTGCCACCACCAGTTTGAGTTCTCATATATACGATCTACGACAATTTCAAAAGATGAGTAATTACTTCAGATCATACTACTTTCCATTACAGCTTTCTCTATGTATACTTGGAGAGCAGTGTGTGTTTTAACTACAATATGCATACCCCCATTGCACCATAGTTCCACTCCAGGAGATGCAGGATAAACTGAAAATGGAGGAAAAATTGTCCGACTCTTACTGGTAGCAGGTGGTACCCGCTATGACTCCCATGGGTGGGATTACCTTCACCGCCGAGCCTTCAAACTCAGAAGATAACAAGCAGCCCAAAATCCAAGAAGGAAGCTAATTCAGTTCTTCCAAGATTGCTATTTTTAGGGAGGTTTTTGTTCCAACTTTGCATTGACGACACCATGTTCATTTGGACAATGTTTATATGTTCCTTTGAAGTTCACCCAAGAAAATAAAATTTCTGAAATCTTCATCGGATATTTAATTTGATTCCATTTTTACTATACAATAGACTAAATAGGCCACACCCATATATTCTCTATGTAGAAGTTGTTCATCCAATTAATTCCCATTGATTTGTAACTTTTTTTTGTACAATTATGATTTCTTTGTGGTCTGCTTGAACCTCAGTGGCATTCTCAAAAGATAATTGATGGGTTTGTACTTTGTCCTTTTGTTTATAGAGAAGGGGCCATTTCCAGAGTATGAATTCAAAATTGTATACCCACATAAATTTTGATGTAGTTTGATTGAGACGTGTGTTGCACGTGCATGTTTACTAGTACAATTACAAGAGAGAGATGTGCTGCAGTTCAGCACTTGGAAGTCGCTAATTCTGTGCAGCGTTGCATGCAGATTTCTTTTACTTGATGCTAATTTATCACGCAAAGGCCACCGCCAAAATATTCGCCAAATCCTACTGCATGCATGCAGGGCCCACCAATCAACAACCAAAGTCACCACGCCAATTTTTTGGCGAAGCATTCCGGCGCCCGCGTCTCGCCCATGCGTTGGCGCAAATAGCACGGAGGAGAGCCGGGCAAGTTGGGCGAGCCAATTTTTTGGCGTCGATCCAAACAGCAGCCAAAATACGTGGGTTAGCCAACTTTTTGGTCGGGCGTGCATTGGCATGAATCCAAACAGGCCCTAAGCCAGAAGGCCCGTTAACGGAATAGGCCAACCAATAATGCCAGTAGCTGCTCATATACAAGGATTCGATTTTACAAGTCCAAACGACATGTTTCTCAAAAGAAAATGTCCAACCGATATTATTCACTAATCCATAATTATATTGTGCTAGAAAAATTAATCCACAGTTATAGCTAAAAGAAAAATTAATCCTTAAATAAGCCCCAAAAAATTAATATATATCAGCGAAGCAAGGAGGAAACAATATATTAATACTAGCACTAATCCATCTACGTACGGGAAGCAGGGGAGGTAGTGTGGCACCTCATGTTCTGTCGTCGAAAGGGCACCTGTGCCTCGTCATCTGCAGGAATCAAGCATGTTCGCGTCCTGAACCAAGCTAAGTACCGTACTAGTTAATGGCCGCTACGCAAGCCCGAACTTGGAGAGAATGTGGCCCACCTTCTCCTTCGTCAGGGGCTGCATGCATGGCAGCATGGGTGCGTGCACCAGCAGACGGTCAGAGCGAGAGTCATGGGCGTTCGGTACGCGCATCAGGAGTAAGACAAGATTGATCCGATGGATTGGATGGATCGTCACCTTGGGCGTGAAGTCGTCGGCGCCGGCGGCGGTGAAGGCCTGGACGTCCGACGGGAGGCTGTCGCTGGACACGGCGACGATGGGCGTGGTCACCCCCATCGCCCGGATCTGCCTCGTCGCCTGCATGCACGCACGCGCGTGGTCGGCAGTGCCGCCACACGTATTCGTCAGCCGGCCCGGGCCACACGCACACACAAGCCATCGCGCATGGGTGCATGTATATACCTCGTGGCCGTCCATGACCGGCATCTGCTTGTCCGTGAGGATGAGATCGTACGCGCCGCCGCCCCCGACGCGCTCCCGCACGCGCCGCACCGCCTCGGCGCCGTTCTCCGCCTCATCCGCCTCCACGCCGGCCGCCCTCAGCACCGCTCTTGCCAGAACCTGCCGCTCCAACATGTATGATCACGTAAGCAAGCATCACGTACGCACTGCTCGTACTCGATCGCCTACTCTGCGACATGAATCAATTGAGGAACAGAATAGTATGTATCACGTACCCTGTGGATCTCCTCGTCCTCCACCAGGAGCACCCTGATCCTCCTCCGATCCATCGTCTCTCTCTCTCTCTCTCTCTCTCTCTCTCTGTGTGTGTGTGTGTGTGCGCGCGCGCGCGCGCGCAGTAACCCACTTCCCTGGAGAAACACACTACTCGATCGGAGTAGTGATTATATGCCGAGTGCCGTGGGAGGTCGATGGTTGGCCGGATCGATGGGGGCTGAGGCTGAGAGCACACAGATGACAGATCACGGTGTATCCCCGGGACGTTTACATTACACGGAGTTGCATGGGTTGTAAATCTACACGCCATCTGCCGGTGCCTGGCCTCTTTTCGGCAAGAATCTGTACGATCGTAACCACTACCGCCCGCACCCGGTGTTAATTAGTCCCACGCATGCTACTACCCTCCTCACGGCTGGCCGGTAACAGTAACACTACACTTACTACGTACTCCGGCCGTACGTGCGTGCGTGCCTGCGTACGTAGATAAAAGGTACGTAGCTAATTGCCTGATCAAGTAAACAACAATGACCCGGCCGTACGTGCGTGCGTACTTTACGTGCAAGTGAACGGCGCGCGCTAGCTGCAATAATTGGCAGGAGCAGTCCAGTCCATGGGCGCAAGCAAAGGGCGCGCACATGCATGACACGGTTGCCACGCGAGCTGTATCTGTGAACACCGAGTGGTGATTGGCTCGCCGGCCGATCATTGCTTATTTTATGTGGCTGCTCGCCCGGACTCGTGCAAGGAAGCAGCCGCTAGCTTAATTATTAATCTGCCGGGCCGATCCAGTGTAGCGTGAATTGTTTCGTCGAGCAGGAGGATATGCTCAATCTTAATTGGCTTGGGCAGCTGCGCGGACGTACTTGCATACTGATCGTGTAGATTCGGTAGTGCACGTGTCGTTCTCTGATTTGGTTTCATTTGAAACAAACACGCGCGCTGTATTGAGCTTCTGCGATGACTTCGTCGTTACTCCCTCCGTCTTTATTTACTCTGCGTATTAGCTTTGATCAAAGTCAAGCTTTGTAAACTTTGACAAAGTTTATAGACAAAAATATTAACATGTACAATAACAATAGATCCATTATTGAATGTACTTGCGCATCATATAGATTTCTTATAATAAATATTTATATTCTGTTCTATAAAACTATAGAAAGTTTGACTTCAGCAACTCTAATATGCGGAGTAAATAAAAACAAAAGGAATACAAAGCTCTGTGTTTTTTATCTTGTGTAGACATTGTTCAAGTGTGTGACCTATGTTGACATTGTTCAAGTGTGTGACCTATGTTGGTGATGTTGTGTGTATATGCTTATTGTGCACGTCTATCTTGTACTCAATGTACAAGCTCACCTCTTTTAGTCGTGGGCTCCGTCATGCTCTCACCTTCCCTGACCGCCCGAAAGCGGCAACATGTTGTTGGATAGGGCCACATTCTGCCGGGGGAGGGGGGGGATGCTGCTGGCTAGACAGGGCTCCATCCTGCATGAGGGCAATACGCTCTTCTTTGAGCAGCCGGAGCTCGCCGACAACCGCCCCATCACGTTGTTTAAGGACAATGAAAGAGATTAGACCATTGGCTACCTGGACAGGCTATGGTTAATGCCTTAATGGTAGGCATGTTTTTCAAGTACACTAGGGCACCTCCCTGATGGTGGTGATGGCTTGCGCGTTTGTGCGTCGTCTCTTGCAATTGTTGAAACAATCCCCCCCCCGGTCCCCCCTCTTAATGGAAAAGACATGCAACGCTTTTGCATGTTCTTGAAAAAACCCTCGACGAGCTCTGGCATCCGAAGGGTGCCCACTACTTCTTCTCCCACTTGGGAGATTTCTGCTCAGCTAACCAATATTGCTTTGAGGGCGACAACACTAGCATGCGAGAGCTCGTCATGGCGGCGCACGGCACCACGCTCCCTCGCGGCGCCCATCGCTTGCAAGTTCGCATTTGATGTTGTCCCCAAGCTCCCTCCCAGGCCTCCACCCTCCCGATGAAACACTCCTCCGATTGCGTCGTTCTCGGCGGCTCTCCCCTGATCACGGTCATGGCCAATGGTGCACTTGTCTCTCTACTCGTTCCCTCTCGGTGGAGGTCATCGATGTTGTCATAGCCTCTCATCTAGTGTCACTATTGCTCGGTAGTACTGTCGCTCCTCGCACTCCCTACTCCTGTGGCTCACGACATGCTTGTCACGTTCATCGTGGCTCCACCTCCTGCTATTGACAATGAGCCACCATCTCTTCCCGTCGTCATTGATACACTGGCACCCATGCTGATGATGACATTGAGCCTCCACCCCACGAGTGTGTGCTTCATCGGAACAGCCGCTCCTCCAAAATGAGCAGGCTTTCTACTCATCCGTGACTGAGCATGCGGTTTGTGCCAAGGCAAAAAAGCTTGATCTATCCTCTGCATCCAAGGATCTCGCTGATGCTCTCGTAGATGCCAAGATCAGTGATAAGGATGGTATCATCAACATGGACGAACCCGGCCCTGCATCTCACTCTGCCCTAGTGGCCATTGCGTTGATCTACGGAGTAGCTAAGGAGGAAATCATTAGCATCATGTCCTCCTTGTTGCCCGGTCTCCATGATCTCTAATGACTCGAGACATAACCATCTCTTGTTCGTCCCTAGAGGGCGCTCCACCATGGGTCATTTTGGTACTCGCCCCTGCATATAATCGTTGCTTTTGCATGTCGCCCCTTAAGTTCTGTTAGACTAAGTATATAGTAGATATACGTGTTGTAACATAACCTGTATTTGTACGGTTCCCTCTTATAAATATATGACAGCCATACCCACCAAGGGTATTGAGCATTGTTCCAAACCCTAGTATGTCTAACATGGTATCAGACGACGCGTTCGATCCGCGCAGCGCTTCCGCCTCCTCTGCTGCCGCCGCGTCGGTCTCCGCCGCGCCGCCTCTCTCCACCCTGGCGACGGAATGCCGTTCCTAGCGTCGCCTCCGCTCGCCTGGGCCCGATCTGTTGTGTCGTGGTCATAGCCTCCCGCGCTGCCTCGATCGCCCGCGATGCACCCAATCACGGCCGGCCCCCCGATCACGTCGTGTGACGCGCCTCCACCGCCGGCCTCCTATGGCGCCTCCGCGCAGGCGTCCTACGGTGGTCATCCTGCCCCGGCCCAGTCCCCCGACGCGCCGCTGGTCTCGGGGCCCTATGGCGCTCCCGTACAGGCGCCCTACGGTGGCCCGTACCCCGCACCGTACGTCGCGCCATCAACGGCGTCGTACGCGTCGTATGGTGCGCCCTATGCCGCCGCCCCTGTGTCGTACGCCGCGCCTCCCGCACTCCCTTACAGTGTGCCCCTTCGGTGCTCTACGGTCATCACCAGCCCTACAGTCATCACCAACACTCCCGTGTGCCTCCGTCGGCCGATGCACTTGTTCCGTACAGTGTCGTCCCGACGCCTGAACCGCAGCTCTCCGTGCCGGTGGCCGATCCAGGACCGTTCCACTTCGCTCATCTGGTGACGGTGAAGCTCTCTGCCGATAACTACCTCCTGTGGGGCGCGCTCAAGTGTTGCAGCTGATGCGTAGCCACTACCTTGAGGGATATGTTGATGGCTCGTTGCCGTGCCCTCCGGCCATGGTTCCAGTACCCTCGTCCCATGGTGGCTCCGTCATGGTACCCAACCCTGCTCATCGTCGGTGGATCGCTCAGAATCAAGCCATCCTGGGGGCTATTCAGTCTTCGCTCACTCCGTCTGTGGCCGGCATGGTAGTCTTTGCCGCGGCGTCGAGGGATGCATGGACCATACTCGACTCCAGCTTCTCCTCGCAGTAGCTGGCATGTTCTTCTGCCATTCGTAATCAGCCGGGTGAGGTCAAGAAGAATGACCTCTCCGTCACGGCCTTCTTCAACAAGGTCAAAATTTTGGCTGATACAATGTCCTCCATTGGGCAGCCTCTGTGATGAGGAGTTTACTTCGTTCATTCTCAATGGGCTTGATGAGGACTATGACTCTTGTTGAAAACGTCAATGGACGTGACACGCCGATGCCGCCTCGTGACCTCTACGCGCGCCTCCTCAACACGGAACAGCGGCTCGCTACTCGCCGCTCTGTCGGAGTCTACACGGAGGTCCCGTCTGTGAACGCTGCTCACCGCGGGGGTGCCCGTGGTGCCAAGCAGAAACCGCCGCCATCCACGGGCAACCAGCCCCATCCGCTGATACGTCCATTTTGCATCATGCTTTTATATCGATATTTATTGCATTATGGGATGTTATTACACATTATGTCACAATACTTATTCCTATTCTCTCTTATTTTACAAGGTTTACATAAAGAGGGAGAATGCCAGCAGCTGGAATTCTGGGCTGGAAAAGGAGCAAATATTAGAGACCTATTCTGCACAGCTCCAAAAGTCCTGAAACTTCACGGAAGTTACTTTCAGAATATATAAAAAATACTGAACGAAAGAAGTACCAGAGGGGGGCCACCCACCAGCCACGAGGGTGGGGGCGCGCCCTAC
This sequence comes from Triticum urartu, assembly GCF_003073215.2. Classification (NCBI taxonomy): domain Eukaryota; kingdom Viridiplantae; phylum Streptophyta; class Magnoliopsida; order Poales; family Poaceae; genus Triticum; species Triticum urartu. The sequence goes on from NC_053026.1 coordinate 546,565,548, forward strand.
CCCCCTAGGCGCGCCCCCTGCCTAGTGGGCCCCCCGGTGGCCCTCCGATGCCCATCTTCTGCTATACGGAGTCTTTCGTCGAGGAAAAAAAATCATAAGTAAGCTTTCGGGAGGAGACTCCGTCGCCACGAGGCGGAACCTTGGTGGAACCAATCTAGGGTTCCGGCAGAGCTGTTCTGCCAGGGACACTTCCCTCCGGGAGGGGGAAATCATCACCATCGTCATCACCAACGATCCTCTGATCGGGAGGGGGTCAATCTCCATCAACATCTTCACCAGCACCATCTCATCTCAAACCCTAGTTTATCTCTTGTATCCAATCTTTGTATCCAAACCTCAGATTGGTACCTGTGGGTTGCTAGTAGTGTTGATTACTCCTTGTAGTTGATGCTAGTTGGTTTACTTGGTGGAAGATCATATGTTCAGATCCATTATGCATATTAATACCCCTCTGATTATGAACATGAATATGCTTTGTGAGTAGTTACGTTTGTTCCTGAGGACATGGGAGAAGTCTTGCTATTAGTAGTCATGTGAATTTGGTACTCGTTCGATAATTTGATGAGATGTATGTTGTCATCCCTCTAGTGGTGTCATGTGAACGTCGACTACATGACACTTCACAATTGTTTGGGCCTAGTGGGAGGCATTGGGAAGTAATAAGTAGATGATGGGTTGCTAGAGTGACAAAAGCTTAAACCCTAGTTTATGTGTTGCTTCGTAAGGGGCTGATTTGGATCCATATGTTTCATGCTATGGTTAGGTTTACCTTAATACTTCTGTTGTAGTTGCGGATGCTTGCAATGGGGGTTAATCATAAGTGGGATGCTTGTCCAAGTAAGGACAGCACCCAAGCATCGGTCCACCCACATATCAAATTATCAAAGTACTGAACGTGAATCATATGATTGTGATGAAAACTAGCTTGAAGATAATTCCCATGTGTCCTCGAGAGCGCTTTTCTTCATATAAGAGTTTGTTCGGGCTTGTCCTTTGATACAAAAAGGATTGGGCCATCTTTCTGCTCCTTATTTACTTTTATTACTTTCTATTCGTTATAAATTACCTTATCACAAAACTATCTGTTACCGATAATTTCAGTGCTTGCAGATAATACCTTACTGAAAACTGCTTATGATTTCCTTCTGCTCCTCGTTGGGTTCGACACTCTTACTTATCGAAAAGCCTACGATAGATCCCCTACACTTGAGGGTCATCAAGATTCTTTTCTGGCGCCGTTGCCGGGGAGTGAAGCGCCTTTGGTAGGTGGAATTTGGTAAGGAAAAATTTATATAGTGTGCTGAAATTTACTGTCACTTGTTACTATGGAAAGTAATCCTTTGAGGGGTTTGTTCGGGGTATCTTCACCTCGTCCGGAACCACAATTAGTTACCCCTCAACCTATTGAACCTACTGAAAATGTTTACTTTGAAATTCCTTCGGGTATGATAGAGAAACTGCTAGCTAATCCTTTTGCAGGAGATGGAACATTGCATCCGGGCTTACACTTAATCTATGTGGATGAAGTTTGTGGATTATTTAAGTTTGTAGGTATGCCCGATGATGTTATCAAGAAGAAGGTCTTCCCTTTATCTTTGAAGGGAGATGCATTGACATGGTATAGGCTATGTGATGATATGGGATCATGGGACTATAAGCGATTGAAATTGGAATTTCACCAGAAGTTTTATCCTATGCATCTTGTTCATCGTGATCATAATTATATATATATATATTTTGGCCTCGCGAAGGAGAAAGCATCGCTCAAGCTTGGTGGAGGCTTAAGTCAATGTTATATTCATGCCCCAATCATGAGCTCTCAAGATAAATGATTATTCAAAAAAATTATGCTCGACTTTCTGACAACAATCGCTCCATGCTCGATACTTATTGTACTAGTTCCTTTATGATGAAGACTATTGAATTCAAATGGAATTTATTGGAGAGAATTAAACGCAACTCTGAAGATTGGGATCTCGATGAAGGTAAGGAGTCAGGTATAACACCTAAGTTTGATTGTGTTAAATCTTTTATGGATACCAATGTTTTCCTTAAATTTAGCACTAAATATGGACTTGACTCTGAGATAGTAGCTTCTTTTTGTGAATCCTTTGCTACTCATGTTGATCTCCCTAAGGAGAAGTGTTTACATATAATCCTCCCATTGAAGTAAAAGTAGTTGAACCTATTAAAGTTGAAGAAAAGACTATCACTTATAATGATCCTATTGTTTCTACTTCTTACGTTGAGAAACCACCTTTCCCTGTTAGAATAAAGGATCATGCTAAAGCTTCAACTGTGGTTCGTAAAAGTAATATTAGAACTTATACACCTCCTGAGCAAGTTAAAGTTGAACCTAATATTGCTATTATTAAAGATCTCTTGGCTGATAATATTGATGGGCATGTTATTTCTTTCTGTGATGAGACTGCTAGAATTGCTAAACCTGGTGCTAAAGATAAACATAGACCTGTGGTAGGCATGCCTGTTATTTCTGTTAAAATAGGAGATCATTGTTATCATGGCTTGTGTGATATGGGTGCTAGTGCTAGTGCAATATCTATTTCCTTATACAAAGAAATTATGCATGATATTGCACCAACTGAGATAGAAGGTATTGATGTTACAATTAAGCTTTCTAATAGAGATACTATTTCACCAATTGGGATTGTTAGAGACGTTGAAGTCTTGTGTGGGAAGGCTAAATATCCTGCTGATTTCCTTGTTCTTGGTTCCCCTCAAGATAGCTTTTGTCCCATTATATTTGGTAGACCCTTCTTGAATACTGTTAATTCTAAGATAGATTGCAAGAAGGATGTTGTTACTATTGGTTTGGATGATATGTATCATGAGTTTAATTTTTCTAAATTTCGTAGACAACCCCGTGATGAGGAATTGCCTAGTAAAGATGAAATTATTGGTCTTTCTTCTATTGTTGTGCCTCCTAATGATCCTTTAGAACAATATTTTCTAGACCATAAAAATGATATATTTATGAATGAAAGAAGGGAAATAGATGAAGTGTTCTTTAAACAGGGACCTATTCTGAAAAACAACTTGCCTGTTGAAATCCTAGGGGATCCTCCTCCACCCAAGGGTGATCCCGTATTTGAGCTTAAACCATTGCCTAATACTCTTAAATATGCTTATGTTGATGAAAAGAAGATATATCCTGTTATTATTAGTGCTAACCTTTCAGAGCATGAAGAAGAGAGATTATTGAAAACTCTGAAGAAGCACCATGCTGCTATTGGATATACTCTTGATGATCTTAAGGGCATTAGTCCCACTTTATGTCAACACAACATAAATTTGGAGAAAGACGCCAAACCAGTTATTGATCACCAACGACAGCTGAATCCTAAGATGAAAGAAGTGGTAAGAAAGGAAATATTAAAGCTCCTTGAGGCAGGTATAATTTATCCCATTGCTGATAGTCAGTGGGTAAGTCATGTCCATTGTGTCCCTAAGAAGGGAGGTATTATTGTTGTTCCTAATGATAAAGATGAATTGATTCCGCAATGAATTATTACAGGTTATAGGATGGTAATTGATTTCCGCAAATTAAATAAGGCTACTAAAAACGATCATTACCCCTTACCTTTTATTGATCAAATGCTAGAAAGATTATCCAAACATACACATTTTTGCTTTCTAAATGGTTACTCTGGCTTCTTTCAAATACCTGTGTCAGCTGATGATCAAGCAAAGACCACTCTTACTTGCCCTTTCGGTACTTTTGCTTATAGATGTATGCCTTTTGGTTTATGTAATGCACCTGCTACCTTTCAAAGATGCATGATTGCTATATTTTCTGACTTTTGTGAAAAGATATGTGAGGTTTTCATGGACGATTTCTACGTTTATGGATCCTCTTTTGATGATTTCTTGACCAACCTTGATCGAGTTTTGCAGAGATGTGAAGAAACTAATCTTGTTCTGAATTGGGAGAAATGCCACTTTAAGGTTAATGAAGGTATTGTCTTGGGGCATAAAATTTCTGAAAGAGGTATTGAAGTTGATAAAGCTAAAGTCGATGCTATTGAAAAGATGTCGTGTCCCAAGGACATCAAAGGTATAAGAAGTTTCCTTGGTAATGCCGGATTTTATAGGAGGTTCATTAAGGAATTCTCAAAAATTTCTCGGCCTCTGACTAATCTATTACAAAAAGATATTCCTTTTGTCTTTGATGATGATTGTGTAGAAGCATTTGAAATACTTAAGAAAGCATTGATTTCTGCACCTATTGTTCGGCCACCTGATTGGAATTTACCCTTTGAAATTATGTGTGATGCTAGTGATTATGTTGTAGGTGCTGTTCTAGGGCAAAGAGTTGATAAAAAATTAAATGTTATTCAATATGCTAGTAAAACTCTAGACAATGCCCAGAGAAATTATGCTACTACTGAAAAAGAATTTTTAGCAGTTGTATTTGCTTGTGATAAGGTCAGACCTTATATTGTTGATTTTAAAGTAACTATTCACACTGATCATGCTGCTATTAAATACCTTGTGGAAAAGAAAGATGCTAAACCTAGACTTATTAGATGGGTTCTCCTGCTACAAGAATTTGATTTGCATATTATCGATAGAAAGGGAGCTGAGAACCCCGTTGCAGACAACTTGTCTAGGTTAGAAAATGTTCTTGATGACCCACTACCTATTGACGATAGCTTTCCTGATGAACAATTAAATGTCATAAATGCTTCTCGAACTGCTCCATGGTATGCTGATTATGCTAATTATATTGTTGCTAAATTTATACCACATAGTTTCACATACCAGCAAAAGAAAAGGTTCTTCTATGATTTGAGACATTACTTTTGGGATGACCCACATCTTTATAAAGGAGTAGATGGTATTATTAGACATTGTGTACCTGAACATGAACAGGAATAGATCCTATGCAAGTATCACTCCAATGCTTATGGAGGACACCATTCTAGAGATAGAACTGCACATAAGATATTGCAATCCGATTTTTATTGGCCTACTCTCTTCAAGGATGCTCGTAAGTTTGTCTTGTCTTGTGACGAATGCCAAAGAATTGGTAATATTAGTAGACGTCAAGAAATGCCTATGAATTATTCACTTGTTATTGAACCATTTGATGTTTGGAGCTTTGATTATATGGGACCTTTTCCTTCCTCTAATGGGTATACGCATATTTTAGTTGCTGTTGATTACGTTACTAAGTGGGTAGAAGCTATTCCAACTAGTAGTGCTGATCATAACACCTCTATTAGGATTCTTAAAGAAGTTATTTTCCCGAGGTTTGGAGTCCCTAGATATTTAATGACTGATGGTGGTTCACATTTTATTCATGGTGCCTTTCGTAAAATGCTTGCTAAGTATGATGTTAATCATACAATTGCATCTCCATATCACCCACAGTCTAGTGGTCAAGTAGAATTGAGTAATAGAGAGCTCAAATTAATTTTGCAAAAGACTGTTAATAGATCTAGAAAGAATTGGTCCAAGAAACATGATGATGCATTATGGGCCTATAGAACTGCATATAAAAATCCTATGGGTATGTCTCCGTATAAAATGGTTTATGGAAAAGCATGTCACTTACCTCTCGAACTAGAACATAAGGCATATTGGGCAATTAAATAGCTCAATTATGATTTCAAACTTGCCGGTGAGAAGAGGTTATTTGAGATTAGCTCACTTGATGAATGGAGAACCCAGACTTATGAAAATGCCAAGCCGTTTAAAGAAAAAGTTAAAAGATGGCATGATAAAAGGATACAAAAGCGTGAGTTCAATGTAGGTGATTATGTATTGCTATACAACTCTCGTTTAAGATTTTTTGCAGGCAAACTTCTCTCTAAATGGGAAGGTCCTTACGTTATCGAGGAGGTCTATCATTCCGGTGCCATAAAAATCAACAACTTCAAAGGCACAAATCCAAAGGTGGTGAACGGTCAAAGAATTAAACATTATATCTCAGGTAATCCTATAAATGTTGAAACTAATATTATCGAAACCGTAACCCCGGAGGAATACATAAGGGACACTTTCCAGAACGTTTTAGACCCCGAAAAGGAATAGGTATGTGGCACGGTAAGTAAACCGACTCCAAAACAGTTCTAATGGCAATTTTTCTCCGTTTTGGAATATTTAGAAAAATAGGAAAATAAGAAGCAGTCCGGGAAGGACATGAGGCTCCCACGAGGGTGGGAGGCGCGCCCCCTGCCTCGTGGGCACCTCGTGTGCTCTCCGGACTCAGTTTTCTTGCACGATACTCCTTTTGGTCGGTAAAAACTCATTATATAATATCCCGAAGGTTTTGACCACCGTATCACACAAATATCTCTTGTCTTTGTTTCGAGGTGTCTTGCTGCAGATTAGAGCAACATGTCGTCCCAGGATTCGGAAGGAGAAAGCTATGTAGCTGATTACCTTGCAGATCATAAGGTCTATGGGGATGTGGAGCATTGTGGTTGGACTATGGAAGAAGAAGAGGACTATGAACCTAAGGGAAAGGAGGAGACGAGCTCAGATGAAGATGAAGTCCAATTACCTCAACCTGGGGACATGCATGTGGAGTTCAAAAAGTCAAGCCCCCCTAATAGATCAAAGAAACTTAAGATCGAGTTTATCCCTTTTCGCCTCTTGCAGGAAAGCAAGCAGGAATTATGCAAAAAGATATTAAGCCTGGAGCAGGAGATTGATGACCTGAGGGATCAAAATTATGTCATCAAGCGCAAATTAAGGAAGAAGCCTATGCCACCAACAAAACCATCATCTTCTTCACCAACAAAGAAGGAGATATAAACACATGGGTATGGGCACTCCCCTTGGCAACAGCCAAGCTTGGGGGAGTGCCCCGGTATCGTATCACCATCACAACTTTTATCTTTACCGTTTTTCTTAGTTCAATCCTTTTGATAATATCTTGATCTAGTAGAATAAAGTTTTAGTATGATCTAGTTGTGATTTTTTTCTTTATGATCTTCCTATGTAATCGGGTCCGTGAGTTATATATAATAAAGATTAGTGTTGAGTCAAGGCTTGATTATTTTGCTATGATCTTGAGGGAATAAAATAAAAGAGAAGAAATAAAAATAAATAAAGAGATCATATGGATCTTATGGAGAGTAACGACTTCACATATAAAGAGTATGATGAATAAAAGTTGTTGAGAGTTGACAAACATAGTTTTGGTCATTGTTGCAATTAATAGGAAGTAATAAAGAAAGAGAGGTTCACATATAAATATACTATATCTTGGACATCATTTATTATTGTGAGCACTCATTAAAGTATGACATGCTAAAGAGTGACGTTGGACAAGGAAGACAACGTAATGGGTTATGTTTTCTTTCATCTGAGATAAATTATATTGTCATGGATCATCCAACATGTTGAGCTTGCCTTTCTCTCTCATGCTAGCCAATTTCTTTGCACCAAGTAGAGATACTACTTGTTCTTCCAAATATCCCTAAACCTAGTTTTGCCATGAGAGTCCACCATACCTACCTATGGATTGAGTAAGATCCTTCAAGTAAGTTGTCATTGGTGCAAGCAATAAAAATTGCTCTCTAAATATGTATGACTTATTAGTGCGGAGAAAATGAGCTTTATATGATCTTGTGATATGGAAGAAATAAAAGCGACGGCCTGCATAATAAAGATCCATATCACAAGTGGCAATATAAAGTGACGTTCTTTTGCATTAAGATTTTGTGCATCCAACCATAAAAGCGCATGAAAACCTCTGCTTCCCTGTACGAAGGGCCTATCTTTTACCTTTATCTTCTACCTTACATAAGAGTCATGGTGATCTTCACCTTTCCTTTTTACATTTTATCCTTGGGCAAGCACAATATGTTGGAAAGATCCTGATATATATAGCTAATTGGATGTGAGTCTTCATGAACTATTATTGTTGACATTACCCTTGAGGTAAAACGTTGGGAGGCAAAATTATAAGCCCCTATCTTTCTCTGTGTCCGATTAAAACTTCATACCCATAAATATTGCATGAGTGTTAGCAATTGTGAAAGACTAAATGATAGTTGAGTATGTGGACTTGCTGAAAAGCTCTTATATTGACTCTTTCCTATGTTATGATAAATTGCAATTGCCTCAATGGCTGAGATTAGAGTTTGTTGGTTCTCAATGAAGTTTATGATTCATACTTGAAATTGTGATTTAATTGTTACTTTAGCATAAGAGATCATATGACAATATATATATATATATATATATATATATATGTGTGTGTGTGTGTGTGTGTGTGGTGTTGTTGTTGTTGTTGTTGTTGTTCTAAGAATGATCATGATGCCTCATGTCCGTATTTTATTTCTATCGACACCTCTATCTCTAAACATGTGGACATATTTTTTGATTTCGGCTTTCGCTTGAGGACAAGCGAGGTCTAAACTTGGGGGAGTTGATACGTACATTTTGCATCATGCTTTTATATCGATATTTATTGCATTATGGGCTGTTATTACACATTATGTCACAATACTTATGCCTATTCTCTCTTATTTTACAAGGTTTACATAAAGAGGGAGAATGCCTGCAGCTGGAATTCTGGGCTGGAAAAGGAGCAAATATTAGAGACTATTTTGCACAGCTCCAAAAGTCCTGAAACTTCACGGAAGTTATTTCCAGAATATATAAAAAATACTGAATGCAAGAAGTACCGGAGGGGGGCCACCCACCAGCCACGAGGGTGGGGGGCGCACCCTACCCCCTGGGCGCGCCCCCTGCCTAATGGGCCCCCTGGTGGCCCTCCGATGCCCATCTTTTGCTATATGGAGTCTTTCGTCAAGGAAAAAATCATAAGCAAGCTTTCGGGACGAGACTCCGCCGCCACGAGGCGGAACCTTGGCGGAACCAATCTAGGGCTCCGGCAGAGCTGTTCTGCCGGGGACACTTCCCTCCGGGAGGGGGAAATCATCACCATTGTCATCACCAACGATCCTCTCATTGGGAGGGGCTCAATCTCCATCAGCATCTTCACCAGCACCATCTCATCTCAAACCCTAGTTCATCTGTTGCATTCAATCTTTGTATCCAAACCTCAGATTGGTACCTGTGGGTTGCTAGTAGTGTTGATTACTCCTTGTAGTTGATGCGAGTTGGTTTACTTGGTGGAAGATCATATGTTCAGATCCATTATGCATATTAATACCCCTCTGATTATGAACATGAATAGGCTTTGTGAGTAGTTATGTTTCTTCCTGAGGACATGGGAGAAGTCTTGCTATTAGTAGTCATGTGAATTTGGTATCCGTTCGATATTTTGATGAGATGTATGTTGTCATCCCTCTAGTGGTGTCATGTGAACATCGACTACATGACACTTCACCATTGTTTGGGCCTAGAGGGAGGCATTGGGAAGTAATAAGTAGATGATGGGTTGCTAGAGTGACAGAAGTTTAAACCCTAGTTTATGTGTTGCTTCGTAAGGGGCTGATTTGGATCCATATGTTTCATGCTATGGTTAGGTTTACCTTAATACTTCTGTTGTTCGGATGCTTGCAATGGGGGTTAATCATAAGTGGGATGCTTGTCCAAGTAAGGACAGCACCCAAGTACCGGTCCACCCACATATCAAATTATCAAAGTACCAAACGTGAATCATATGATCGTGATGAAAACTAGCTTGACGATCATTCCCATGTGTCCTCGGGAGCGCTTTTCTTCATATAAGAGTTTGTCCATGCTTGTCCCTTGCTACAAAAAGGATTGGGCCATCTTGCTAGACCTTATTTACTTTTATTACTTGCTACTCGTTACAAATTACCTTATCACAAAACTATCTGTTACCGATAATTTTAGTGCTTGCAGAGAATACCTTACTGAAAACTGCTTATCATTTCCTTCTGCTCCTCGTTGGGTTCGACACTCTTACTTATTGAAAAGGCTACGATAGATCCCCTACACTTGAGGGTCATCATCCGCCCGCTCCGGCTCCTCCTCCGACTGGCCGCAAGCGGCTCCACTGCGAGGCATGTGGTGGTGGGATTGAGTGTCAGCTCTGCGGTATTGTGGGGCACTTGGCGTCTGAATGCCATCGGCGCTTTAAACGTGATTTCCTTGGCATTGGGAACAATGGAAAGGGTAACGAGAAGCAAGCTGTTGTCGCTACACAGGAGCCTGGGTTCACTCCTTCATATTCTATGGATCCTGCCTGGTACATGGACACAGGTGCCACAGACCACTTGACGAGCCAGCTTGATAAGCTGGCCACTCGCCAGCCCTACATCGGTCATGATCAGGTCCGCACTGCCAATGGATCAGGTATGCCCATCTCACATGTTGGTCAGGCATCTCTCCCTTCGCGTACCACTAAAACCTTGCGTCTTCTTGATGTCCTTCATGTTCCTTCAGTCACACGTAGTTTACTCTCGGTTCCTAAATTAACTCGTGACAACAATGTGTTTGTTGAGTTTCACCCTTTCCATTTTTTAAGGACCGGGACACGGGGGACGTTCTACTTAGTGGCCGAGCTCGCAACGGCTTATATGCGCTTGATGTGCCACGAGTATCTCAAGTTTTCAGTGGTGTTCGGGTGTCATCATCGCAGTGGCATTCTCGCCTTGGCCATCCTGCCACTCCCATTGTGCGCCATGTGCTTCATCGCCATCATCTTCCCATTGAGTCGAGTAATAAGGAGTTTCTAGTGTGTGATTCCTGCCAACAAGGCAAGAGTCATCAGTTACCTTTTTCTGTATCAAGTCGTGTTGTCAAGGCTCCTCTTGAACTTGTGTTTTCAGATGTGTGGGGCTATGCCCAAACTTCTATCAGTGGTCACAACTATTATGTCAGTTTCATCGATGCTTTCAGTCGCTTTACTTGGATTTATCTTATTAAGCGCAAATCTGATGTGTTTCATGTCTTTATGCAATTTCAAGCACATGTTGAGCGGTTGCTTAAGCACAAAATTAGCCATGTTCAGTCAGATTGGGGGGTGAATACCGTAATCTTAACACCTTCTTTCAGAAGCTTGGCATCTCACACCATGTGTCTTGTCCTCATACACATCAGCAGAACGGTGCAGCTGAGCGCAAGCACCGTCACATAGTTGAAACTGGTCTCACACTTCTTGCACATGCCTCTTCCCCATTTCGGTTCTGGAGCGATGCTTTTGTTACTGCTTGTTTTTTGATAAACAGGATTCCTACACGACTTCTTCACATGAAGTCTCCTCTAGAAGTGTTGCTTCATGAAACTCCAGATTACTCCTTCCTCAGAGTGTTCGGTTGTGCGTGTTGGCCGCATCTTCGTCCGTACAATAAGCATAAACTTGAGTATCGATAAAAAAATGTGTGTTCCTTGGGTACAGTCCTCTCCACAAAGGTTACAAGTGTCTCCCCATTCCGGTGAATCGTGTTTACATTTCCCATGATGTTGTGTTCGATGAGACTGTCTTCCCTTTTTCCACGCTCACATCACCCACTGATACTCCCATTACCGAGTTGCACTCTTTTCTAGTTTTTCCTGATCAATTTGTGGATGCTACATATTCTCCTCTATTGTTGCCTAACCATGGTGCAAGGACTGGACGAGGTGCTCGACTTGAGCTTGTTGATGATGATGCAGCCTCAACTACGCCAGTTGCCGCTATGCCGGCTGCCTCCGCTGCTACGCCGACTGTCCCCGACGTGGATAGCACGTGCATGTCCCATGCACGTGGATCCGATGGGGCGCACGCGTCGCCTGGGCCGGCAGCCTCGCTGTCGCCTGGGCCGGCTGACCCCGCGGCGCTGTCACCTGGGCCGACGGCCTCACCGTCCGGTTCTTCAGGTGGGTCTTCATCGCCCGTCCCGTCGTCGGCGACCATGCCTGGCCCGTCTTCGCCGACCACTCCAGGCCTGGCGTCGACCTTAACCATGCCACCGGACGCGATCATTGACTCTCCCTCAGGCGCGTCCTCCTCGGCGTTGATGTACAGTGGCTCCTATGAGGTGGCAGCTCTACCTCCACCTATGCCTGTCATCCTGCGTCCTCATACACGTAGCAAGAGTGGCATCTTCCAACCGAAGAAGCGCACTGATGGCAATGTCTCGTGGCTTGCGGCCTGTGTGGCGCATGCGGAGGCCGATCCTACGGCTGAACCGCGACATTTTCAGGCAGCACTAGGCATTCCACAGTGGCGTGCCGCGATCGAGCAGGAGATCCATGCTCTTCCAAGAAACAACACTTGGCGTCTGGTTCCACCTCCATTGGGTGTCAATGTCATTGACTCTAAATGGGTATTCAAGGTGAATAAACATGCTAATGGCTCCATTGAGAGGTACAAGGCACGCCTGGTTGCCAAGGGCTTCAAACAATGGTATGGCATTGATTATGAAGACACGTTCAGTCTTGTTATTAAACCAACTACTATTCATGTTCTTCTCTCCTTGGCTATTACTCGAGGATGGTCGATTTGATAGCTTGATGTTCAGAATGCTTTTCTCCATGGAGTTCTGGAAGAAGAGGTTTATATGCGTCAGTCGCCAGGTTTTGTTGATCCTGCTCAGCCACATCATTTGTGTCATCTTGTCAAGGCTCTTTATGGTCTGAAGCAGGCCCCTCGGGTGTGGCATGCACGTCCTGGCGCTGCTCTTCGTGCGCATGGGTTTGTGCCTTCTACAGCAGACACGTCTCTGTTTATTCTTCAGCGACCTAAGGTGACTATGTACATCCTGGTCTATGCTGATGACATCATCATTGTCAGTTTGTCTGTTGCTGCTACGGATCGGCTTGTGTCCTCTCTTGGTGTTGAGTTTGATGTTAAGGATCTTGGGAAACTGCATTATTTTCTAGGTCTGGAGGTTCTTCATTCTGATGGTGGCTTGACTCTTACTCAGAAGAAGTACTCCTAGGATCTCCTACGTCGTGTAGGTATGTTGCAGTGCAAGATTGCTACGACTCCTATGTCTGCCACAGACAAACTGACATCTCTTGTCGGTGATTTGCTCTCTCTCGAGGATGCTACTGAGTACCGCAACATTGTTGGTGGGCTGCAGTACTTGCTCATTACTCGACCAGACATATCATTTGCAGTTAACCGTGTGTGCCAGTACCTTCATGCACCGCGTGATCCTCACTGGTCAGTCGTTAAGCGCATCTTGCACTATGTTCGTCACACGGGTTCATATGGTCTTCATCTTCAACCTGTACCTTCTGGACTGATCTCAGCATTTTCTGATGCCGATTGGGCTGGTAGTCCTGATGATCGGCGATCCACGGGGGGACATACTGTGTTCTTTGGATCTAACTTGATCACTTGGCAAGCCCGCAAGCAAGCTACAGTGTCTCGGAGTAGTACTGAAGCTGAGTACAAAGAGATTGCTAATGCCACAGCTGAGATCATGTGGGTGCAGTCGTTGCTTCGAGAGTTGAAGGTCTCTCCAACTCAGCCACCTGTCCTTTGGTGTGATAACATCGGTGCCACATATCTTTCATCCAATTGAGTATTTCATGCCCGAATGGAGCACATCGAAGTTGACTATCACTTTGTGAGGGAACGTGTTGCTCAAAAGCTCCTTCATATCAAGTTTATTTCTTCTAAGGATCAGCTTGCTGATATTTTCACTAAACCCTTGCCCTTGCCTTCTTTTGAAGGATGTCGACGCAATCTTAGCCTTCTGAGTGTTTCAGGACATAGTTAAGATTAAGGGAGGGTGTTAGACTAAGTATATAGTAGATATACGTGTTGTAACATCACCTGTATTTGTACGGTTTCCTCTTATAAATATATGACAGTCGTACCCACCAAGGGTATTGAGCATTGTTCCAAACCCTAGTATGTCTAAAAAGTTCAAGCCTATACAGGGTAATAATTGACATGTTGTGTGCAATACCTCTGTTGGAAATATGCCCTAGAGGCAATAATAGTTGTGTTATTATTTATTTCCAAGTTTATAATTAATGTTTTATGTCCTATTTGTATGCTATAACTACAATGGTTCTCAAGTTTGCAATAACCACGAGGCTCAATGGAAAACTAATGTGCACATGTAAAATAATAAACGGTAAAAATAGATTCTTAGTCTCGTGTTTGTTTCCCTGATCAACTCGGGTTTTGTAAAGTATTGCGAAGCAAAAGAGAATAGCATACAATAACTATAGGTTCACTAGACTAATTGGTTTTGTGGGTATAGCGGTCAGTATAGATCTCCATGGTTCTGTTATTGATCATTGGACGGAAGGAGTTCCGATCATGTCTATACTTTACCAAACCTATAAGATCACACACTTAATGTCTAGTGATTTCTTAGAAAGGTAGGAGATAAAGGAGAATGAGAGAATGGGCATCAAAAGAGTTTCGGGTGGTTTCAGAAGTATTTTGGATGCTCCCGAAAATGTTCTAGGAGGTTCCGAGATGGTCCTGGAAACTTCTGCTAGTGTCCAAAAGGTTTTGCAACCTTCCGGATAAATCCAAAGGGTCCCTCATACGAGGACACCTTGGTTGGGCCAAGAGGTAAGGCCCTGGCGTCTTGACCTTGCCCCAAGCAACTCCTTAAGACGTGACCCTATATAAATACAGGGGCAGGGCAACCCCTAGAACACACAAAACCCTTGGAGGTTGCCTCGTTGCTGCCCTGTCCCTAGTTTTCTCTCTCGCGTCTAGTTGATCTAGATGTCGACATCGCTAGACTACTTCTCCCTCTAGTTTTCTCAGCGGTTCTTCATTCGGACGACGGAGCTCTGCCGAACCACTACTTCGGTACATGTGCAACCCATAGAGAGATCGTGTGTTCAATCTTCATTTGAGGGAGCTGTTCATGGGACAGTTTGAAGGACTTCAAGAACAATCTTCACCAACTCTTCTTCTACCCCAACTCCGAGTTGGTAACGACCAGATAACCTTGTATCTATCATCATAGTGTTTCTAATTTTTTTATTCATACGGCAATTTTTTTGTTTCCTACTATGATTCCCAACACCCTCCTGCTCGCTCCGTCGCTATTAGTAGTTTGTTTAGGATGTTCAACTGCTCTATTAGCTGTAATCAATGCAATGTAGCTCTAGGATGAAGAAAATTTTCTTTTCAATTATTCCATGGAACGTAACAGGCCTTGGTGATGCAATAAATGAGCGGTAGTACTGTTGAAAATCACATTCATCAACAAATTTTTTCCTTCTACAAGAAATGAAACTCAAGAATCTCTTCATGCCCAAAATCAAATCATTCCTTCTAGACACTTATTTCAGGACGGCAGAAGTATAATAGTTGTACTAAAATTGAGACACTTATTTTGGGATGGAATGAGTAAAACAAAAGACGAAATTACTTGAAAATGATGTCTTGCATTTCCAAATTCCTAAATACATTATCCGACATCATCGTTCAGTAATCTATAGGATAAATAATATAATGACACATTCAAGTAGAACATAATAAATGCCTGAATGAAGGTCCTTCAACAACTAAAACTTTGAGAATTGCCTTTAGGATATTCCTCCAAGCCATGAAATTCTGATGGTAGTGTTATATCAATTTTCTCGTGCCAAGATCATACTAAATCTCCTCTTCCCAAATGAGGTCTTTTGGAGCATCTTGCAATTGTGATTTTCTTTCGAAAAGAAATTTATCCATATTACACATGCAACTGATAAACACAAATTACACAACATGAACAATTTCCTAGTTGAACAAAGTGTGCCCTAATTATGAGTTAAAATCCTAGCTAATGCACCTTGTTTCACTAGTTGTTTAAGTTGACACAAATTTTGATAGATCATGGTAAGAGTTTGAAATGAACACCTTTTACAAAAATTACCCTTGTTAATTTTTTTAACCACGCTAGGCTAGGTATTGATCGGCTTCTGGTTGTGCACGTGCACATGATCTTGCGGCCGTGTATGTCAAGATCACGCCATGGCCAGTTTGCAGTGGGAGTTGGTGCGTCCGCACGTGGCCATGTCTCGATACGTAACATGAAGCAATGAGGCAGAATGACGACAGTTCTTAGATGTGAGTTGATATAGCTCCTATGTTGCGACTAGGAGCTCCTATACGACGCTTTATGCTTCGGTTCAAGCAACTGGCACTCATTGCCGCATCTGGTTCGCCAACCCACGAACATGCAGTGCAGAGAAAATGTATTTATAGTGCAACACCCCCCCCCCCCCCCCCAAAAAAAACAAAAGTGGCTCCTATGAGGAATCAAGCTCGCGCTCTTTAGCTACAGTCCAGGTTGCCTAACCACTAGAGCTACTAGGCACAAACTGTAGCCATGCTTAGATTCTTGAATTATTCGAAACCATTTCTAAAAAACGAGTTTTTTAATAGAAATGCAAACAAAATTTAAAAGCTCAAAGACTTTTGAAAAATTATGAATTAGAAAGAAGTTCATGAATTAAAAAATGCACATCGGTTTTGAAGAAAAGTTTATCGATTTTCAAAAAAGTTAACATATTTGATTTTTTATCGATTTTGAAAGAGTTCATAAATTTGAAAAAACTTCATCGATTTTGGAAAAATAGTTCATCCCTTTGTAAAAAAAATGTTCATTATTTTTTGCAAAAATTCATTAATTTCCTAAAAATTTCACATAATTGAGAAAAAAAATCATAAATCTAGAAGAAAAAAAATCATTAATCTTTAGAAGAACTTCACAAGTTTGAAAAAAGTTCATTCACCGATTCTGAAAAAGTTAACCAAATTTGGAAAAAAAATCACCTATTATGAAAAAGTTCATCGATTTTGGATTTTGAGAAAAGTTTATGAATTTAAGAAAAAGAAAATAAAATAAAAGTAAAAAATAAATAAAAATAAGAAAAATGGAGAAATTATCACAACAGGCATTGTGGCCGGGGTGGTTACTGCAGTTTCTCAAGTACAAGGAGATTCTGGGTTCGATCACCTTGCGCGTACATGTGCCTAGTTGTGGTTATAACACCTTAACGGGCGCAACCGGCACGAAATTTGACAAAGTTCACGTATTCAAAAAAGAGTTCACAAATTTGAGAAAGTTCCACGAATTTTTTTAAAAAACCAGGAATTTGAAAAAGCAATTTTTTTGTGAAATTCGAAATAGTTTTAGAAATTGGAAAGAGTTCACACATTAGGAAAAAAGGGAAAAAAGGACAAACGAACAAAAACCTTCCCAAAAAAAACTCCAAAAGAAAAACGAAAATAAAATCTTCCCAGACCCCCCCCCCCCACCAAAAAAACCCCGAAAGGAAGCTTCCAGAAGCTTCGTAAACCCGGCCAAGGAAGGTTCTGGAAGCTTCCCAAAGCAAGGAAATCAGCTTTCCACGTGTGCCTTACACGGGCCGGCCCATAAAAGAATCATTTTCCTTTTTTCTTTTTCTTTTTTCTTTTTCCTGGTTTGAGAAATTCTTTGCAAACACGCGAACTTTTTCTCCGAATTAATGATTTTCTTAAAAAAAATTGGATGAACTTTTTTGGTAATTCGATGCACTTTTTTTTTCAAATTTGTGCACCTTTTTGAAAATCCATGAACTTTTTTTGAATTTTGGAAACTTTTTTCAGAATCGACCAACATTTTCAAATTTTATAAATATTTTTTCAAAATCGACAAACATTTTTCAATTTTGATGAACTGTTTTATTTTTTATGAACCTTTTTTCAAATTTGATGAACTTTTTCAAATATGTGAACTTTTTTATAATTTGTGAAGTTCGTTGAATTCGTGATTGGTTTTGAAATGTGTGAACTTTCAAATTTTCTTTACATTTTCCTTTCGGAAATATCATGTTTTTCTAAATCTGTGTGCTATAAATAGCGCAGTTACGCTTATTCTTAAACCGTTCGGCCCGCACTCTCGAGTGGACCTGGCCAACAACAATAGTTCGCTCACTCGTTCGCCTGTTCATTCCATCAGGTGACAGGTGGAATGTTGACTGATGAACAGCACATCGTTGACTTTCTAAAAAATGCAAAAACTCCAAAAAAATCAGGAAATTCAAAAGAATTTTTTATGAATTTAAGGAAAGTTCATGAATTCGTAAAAAAGTTCACCATTTTGTAAAAATTTTGCAAACCCGAGAAATTGTCATGAATTCAATAGAACACCAAGAATTCAGGAAAATGTCCATGAAAAGTTGAAAAAAGTATGAATTTGAGAAAAGTGCATGTACTCAAGAAATGTTTATGAATTCAAAAAAAAATCCATGAAGTTGAGAAATGTTCACGAATGCAAAAAAAGTCATAAATTCAGAAAAAGTTCAACAAAAATAAAAAAACCTCTAGGAATGTTGTCCTTTGAAAAAATTTCGTGACTCAAATAATTTCATGGTTTTTGAAAAAAAATGAAGTTGAAATAATTCATCAATTTTGAAAAAAGTTAATGTATTTTTTTAAAGTTTATAAATAAAAAAGTTTGTAGATTTGAGAACATTCATCTGTTTGAAGAAAAGTTGATATATTCAAAAAAAAGTTCATAGATATGATAAAGTTTGCAAGTTTTGAAAAACGGTTTACGAATTTGAAAATGTTCATGTATTTTTAAAAACTTCAGGAAATTTTAAAAGTTTGTAATTTTTATAATGGTGTTTGAATTTGGATGAAGCCGCGCATTTGAAAAAAAGAAGAAAAAAATGAATAAACCAAAGAAAACCATTCGAAAAAAAACCCAGACAAAAGCTTCCACAAACTTGCCAAAACTTGGGCTGGAAGCTTCTCGGGGCTTCACAAAACCAGGAAAGGGACGCTTCGCATTGGTGCCATATACGGGGTAGCCCATAAAGAATCTATCGAGGATTTGGCGTAAACAACGGTATAAGCGCCAAATAGGAAACAACTTGATCGATCGATCGATGGATCGTACAAGGTACATGGAGGAGGAGCCAACACAGGACTAGATCCATCAAGGAAAAGGCTGATCGCTTGTTACTTGAGAGAGCTTCAAGTATGGGCCTAGGTGACCCTTGAGAGACAGAAGATTGGACCTCACATCCCTCCCAGATGCACCATTGCTGGCTCAACCTGATGTCCCGATGAATTTTAGGCGGTAACTGCTACTATTTTTTTTCCGGTCCTGTATTTCTATACATTAGGGTAGACCAATTGGGATGAGCTATTTCCAAACTCTCATATAACCTCCCTAACGGTTTCACGTTTGATCAGTTGCAACAGAAATTCCAGTCTCCTGCCTTTTGAGATTGAAATTATTTTGGACCATTATTCCAGGCCTGCAATCCAATAATCTCTAACATTTGGCGACCCATGGGAGAACTTCACCTGGCTCATCATGCAAACGAATGCTCTGCTGGCCCACTCAATCCAAGCCCAGAGGCGACGCTAGCTAAAAAAACAAGAAGTGCGCTAAAGGCCGAAACTCTAAAGCCCATTCAACAGCGGGAGGTAGACAACAAAATTTCTATCCAACCGCTTGACCTTTTAGAAGAATTTTTTAACTTTAGAACCTCCTTGTATCTACCCTTCGATGCACCATCAGGCAAATAAAATGCCCGATGACGGCAGTTGGGTCGGATCTTGGTATACCCCCTTCCCGGCTCTCGGGACCGAGACCTCATGTTCAAAAATTTTACAAGTGTTTCCCAGGAGACCGACTTCTGAGGCCGGCTTCACAGGGGAAATTACCATGGAGGTCGGCTATCTATGTGAACAAACCAAGAGCTGGCATGACTACCATTCAGATAGGGACCCGTAACTTGAAATATTTCGAATATATATGTTTCAGAAATTAATTTACTCAAATTTTTAAAAGTGTTCACCACACATTTAAAATGTTCATGTAATGTAGAAATAATGTACATGTAAATTTTAAAAATGTTGATAGCATTCAAAAAAATGTCCTTAACATTTGAAAAATATTCGTGTGTTTTTTAGAAAATGTCCCTATCATTTAATAAAATGTTCACAATTTTTTTAATTTATATCATTCAAAATATGTTCACACGTTCAGAAATATGTTAAGCACATTTGCTCAAAATAGTTAATGTAATTGCTTTTTTCATAACATTGAAAAAATGTTCTTGAACTTTTTTAAAAATTTCACGGATTTCAAAAACATGTTCATGAAATATTAGAAAAATGTTTCTACAATGTAGAAAGATGTTCAAGTTGTTTTTAACATGTTTATACAATGTAGAAAGCACATGTAAAGAATCTTCCCAAAACCGTCTTAATCGGCTGGCCCACTAAAGCCATCGCGCAACCAGTGCCAGATGTAAGGCGAGGCCAAGCTACATCTCGCAATATGAGAGACATAGCTCCCGTGTAGAAAATAAGCACTGATGCCATGCGAGCTACCAAACGAACTGCAGAACTCGGTCCCGACCGCGGCGTTTCAGCTTGTGCAGACTTCATAGGGTGACTCGTGCAGGAAGGCCGAAAACAAGCCGAGCAACCAAACACACACAACAAGTTACCCCTCTTTATGGTCTCTTTGCTTTGTACAAGAAATTCGCCACCTACCCACACACAAAATGAATCTTATCTACACTAATTATGGAACAACGAAAATTGGAACGGCCTGGTTCGGAACAGGAAAAAGAGCAGATAAATTTGGAAAAACAATAGGAAGACAGTTCCGAATACAAATCGCACATAGGTCCTTATAGGCTACGCGCACCCGGCGCCGCCAACACGCAATCGCCTCTGCCACTCCAATTTCCTCTATTTATACAGCGCAATAGGAAAAGACTTCGTACTCCCCGGCCCCACAAACCCCCGCGCCTCGCCGGAGCTCCGCCGCCGCAGCCGCCGCGCCTCTGTTGTCCCGGCCGGTCAATGCCCTCGATTCCATCGCCCCGCGCCGCGTATTCCTGATTCTCCGCCTCCCCCGGGCCCCGAGCTCTTCTGACGAGGAGGCCGACGAGGAGGAGGAGGAGGTGGCGAAGGTGGTTGCCGGCGGCGGGGAGATGGGGCACGCGCCGGGGGTAGCTCGCGTGCGGCGGGCGCTGCTCGCCCCGTGCGTGACGTGCCCTCTCTGCGACGGCTACTTCCGGGAGGCCAGCGCCTTCACCGAGTGCGGCCATACCTGTGAGTTCTCTCTCCCTCTCTCTACCCCGCTCCCCCGCCGCCTCTACGGTTTCTTTTCTCTTCCGTCCGCCCTCCCTCTCTCTTCTCCGTCGTGTCTGCGCTGCACGCGCCGGCGTCCCGCGCCGCTGCGCGCGGACGCCCCCATGCCCCCCCGTCGCGTCGCGCTGCCCTCCTTGGTTTTGGTGTCGGATGTTCTGCTTTCTCTGTCCCTGTTCCGTCTGTCTCTCTGTCAGTGGTGGCGTGGTAATCAGGTTGGCGTTCGACGCGACTTCCTGATCCCAGATGAGCGCCGGAGCCGCCACCGGTCTCGTGCGAATTGCCGAGGCTTCTGATTGCGTGCCGCTGCGGTCTGGCCCTGGCGGCCACCTTCCGCCGCGTTCGCTCTGCTTGGCCGGCGTTCTCGTTGGAGCTGGGTCTGCTTCGTCATCCTGGACCAAGAGGCAGGCGTTTCCTCTCCGGTAGCCGCGTGCGCCGGAGCTACTCCGGAGAAACACTGTGCGGCCGATCGAAGCCATGGTTTCTTCGCCCGTGCTCTCGCGCACCAGTCCCACCGGAGCCGCCATGCCATCCCTGTTCTCTGGAGTCGACAATGCAGCCAAGCTGAATCTTTTGTGTGTGTATGTGCGCGTGTGACTGTAAGTAGCAGGTGTTTTGCTGTTGCATTAAGTGCAGGGTGGCTCAAACAGAGCAGAAGGGAAACAATAAAAATCCGAACATTAGCAGGTGTCAACAACACTTCGGCTGTACAAAAAAAAGGAGCAGAACTACTCTTGAAAAGCATCCATCAGGAGGCTAAATCCTACACTCACTAGCTCCCAAACATTAGCAGCCGTAGTATTCTGTTCTCTGAAAATCCTCTTGTTTCTCTCATTCCAAGCAAATATGCCATGCAGCTACAGTCGCACAAGCCACCTCCACTGCTCCTCTTTGCACTTGTCTTGTCAGAATTGTTGATCTTCTTCCACCATCATCCAGGGATCGAGCTTACAGAGAGAGCATTGCTCGCTACTCATGGATGGTGAGAGCCAGCAAGCAACCATACCTCTTTAGCAAATGCTTGACTCCTGTCCGTTTGGTTATGTTATCGATGCTTCTGGTTAGTAGAACGGGTATTCAGTGGCGTGCTGTCTTATATAGTTATTTGTATTGGGGAAGTATCTCAGATCTATGTTTTTGGTATAGCCGCGCTTCACATTATAAAAAAAAAAATGGCCACACCACTTTTTTTTTGACAAAGTGGCTGCACCACATGATGTAGATGCCAGGAGGATGATCACTCTGATTATCTAAACAAACGTTCTTGATTGATAAGCCTGACAGCTACTGCTGCACCGCAAGTACAGCGCAGTTGTCAGTCTTGTTCAAGCTATCAATCTGGATGCAAGTCAAGTATCTACTCTTATTGCATTGTTGCTACTTTGTATTTTACTCATAATGTAGCTTTCCTCTGTCGAGCACATAAAATTCGGTTCTTTCAAATCTCTGTATGATACTCGCATGCTTGTCTGTAGAGTTCCTCTTGTGACCATATTTTTGTAAGCAGTTTGCCGGGAATGTATTATGAAGAAAATAGATGAGGAGGAGATCGAAGCCTGCCCAGTATGCGACGTTGCTCTTGGGATCACTCCTGAAGAGAAACTCAGGTAAGTAATTGTTAAAATACCAAGGTTATCTGCTGTACAACATTGTTTTTCCAACTTGTCAGTTCTCTTTTTTCTTTAAATTCCTGTAAGTACACCTGCATAGCGTTAATAACATGTGAGCCTTAAGAAGTGGTGCTGCCACTTTTTTAGGCCTTCTTACACTAATAGTACATATAGTGCATGTCAGAATGAGCCATTTGGAGGTTCTACGGATACTAAATCAAGTAAGAATACATGATCCAAAATCTTCTGTTCATCTGTAACAATAGAACAAATTCTATAGTTCTCCGGCTGCCTCAAAATGGCTCATGCTGCAAGTCCTCCAGCTTGTTTCATCTCAGTAATAATTGGGCCAACACAAAATTTTGTGGCTCCTCTCCCTCCTATTGCACGTGTCAGAGCATCATTGGATAAGTCGGCAGTTTGCCTCAGGGTCCACGTACTAAAGCCCTGCATCAGTGGCCAACAGTTTTCGTACTGCAGCCGACTGACCAGACCCCACAGTCCGACACTCCTGTCCTTGTCTCTGTAAGTTTTCCCTTCGCCGACGACGCCCAACACAGCCTTAAGAACTTGGCAGTATAAGGATGTATAGACTATAGAGCAACAGATGGCCAGAATGGAGAAAACAGACTAATAAAATTCATGTTAGAATCCATATAAAACTATCATGAAGGATATCTGCGATTCCAACAAGCAAACATGTCGACACTTGTAACTTGATCCTTAAAGTGATAGGAGTTCAAATACATTTCCATTGTGTTTTCCATTTTAAAATTCGTACCTTTCAGTAAAATATGGTGTTCACACACACCATTTATTAATAGCTGCAGAAACAATTAGCTCATTTGGACCCTTATATAAAACAGTAGAAAAGTGCACTTAACATTTTTCTGAAGAATAAGAGTATATGTACGACCCTTGTACCGCAGAAAAGTGCACTTAATATTTTTGTGAGGAATAAGAGTATATGTACTGTTAATATCTCTATACACATTTGAATTAAAAATAGTTCCTTCTGGTTATTAGTGAGAGTATACTAGCTTATAATTACACTCCTGTGGATTCTACTGTATAAATCTTGCGTAAGTTGTAACAGCTATCACAGCTCTTCGTGCCGACTGCCTGCTACATTGTTATCTTGTCTAATAACACTGGCTGAAATACACACGCTTGCTAAACAGTGTATATACATTTTTGTTTGGTGAAGCAAAATCTTAGAATTCCAGCCACCATCATTTTTTTTTCCTGCAATCTCGACTCAGGTACTCAACTATATGCTGCTACCTAACATGATTGATTGGTTCCTTGTTTGAAGGGCTGATATAAGTATTCAGGCTATCAGAAATTATTTGTTTCCACCTAAGGCAGATGTAGATGCTTTTGAGGCTCCAACTATTACATTGCCAGCGAAGAGAAAAGAGAGGTCCATTTCTTCCTTGGTTGAAACCCCAAAGATGGCAACACAGTCTACTCTGACAGGACGGAGAACCAAAGCTGCAAGAAGGACTATCACATCCCAGACGTTTTCTCTCGGTAAATTGCCAAATAAATCTGAAGACCGCTATCAGATGGCTGAGAAGGCCTCGGCACTAAAATCTACCAAGATGACAACATCTGCAAATAAAAAACAGGTAGTATTGAAGTGTTATCAACACATAATTCATATGCAAGTTTTATGCCAGTTGTCTTGTAACATTTTCTTATTCTAACTACACTTCCATCCCAAACAGAACAGTGTAGATATTTCTGAAGATGGAAAGAATCATGGGACGATTGACAAGGAAGAGCTTGAGAAGCCCTTACGGAGTTTAGTCGTGGCAAGCGCGAAGAAATCGCAGAATCCAAGTCCTTGTCTCAAGGAAAGTCACAAAAATAAAACAACCACAGAGCATACTCCGAGGGAAAGCCCAGAAGCAGACTCGCCTGATGGAATAACTACCCAAGTCTGGTTTTCACTAGTCACTTCACCGAACCAGTAAGACCTCTTGCAGCATCTCTATTCAATATATATATACAGATTCTGATGGACCATGTGTTTTGTGTTGTCACATCAAAATGAAAATTGTTTTGCAGGGTAGAAGCTAAACTGTTGCCTCAGCTAGAAAAGAATTTCTACAGAATTAAGTGAGTTCCCCTTTAGGCTTCAAGTTTCCTTGTCAACAATGATATAGGCCTCTCATACTTAGCATCCTCTTAATCATAGCATATGTTGGTGGAGATATTTTCCCAGCTTAGATGGCTCAGTGTGCTGATGCCCCTTTTCCTGTTATCTTTGATTGTTTTTTACTAGATGCATAGATTGCTCTGGTATTAGCAAGAGTTCTTCTCTTCATCTCAAAATATGAAGGTGAAGAACCTAGAAAAACAGTGGTCTTGCGAATTTTTATGACAGGTGGAGAAGATATTTCATCCGAAAATCCTGCATGCTTTTTTTCATTCATTCCTACCAGCAATTCAGTTTTCGCTGATGTAATAACATGTTAGTAGATTCCAAGAATTTAATACATTCTGTTCTTCAATATGATTTTTTCTTCTTGTTTCAGAGATGGAACTATGCGGGTATCCTCCATCCTGAGGCTGATTATGAAAAAACTTGAGCTAGCAAGTGACGATAAGGTGGGCCTTTTAGATGTCATTGTACTTCCATTTTTGATTGCTGTCACTCCACAAACCCTACTCAAGTCTGTGCCCTGCTATCAAGGTGCTTGCTTCCATGTACTACATTTACCGATAAATCTGGACTTTGCTACATTTCTAGATTTTGTTTTTCAGAAATTGTGAAGGGGCCACTGTCCCCATGGATTTCCATTAAAAGGAACCACCCTGCTGCATTTGTAGATTTGGATGGTGACATAGTAGGATTTAATTGCACCATTTTTCTGTTCAAAGCTCCCAAAGAATACGGCACTAAAACATTTTGCAGCTCAATGATCCATCCTATCATATCTCTTCCTGTTAGTGAGTGTGCGCGAGTCTGTGTGCCCACAAACCGAGAGTATGTGAACCTGCTCTTTTGTTTGACCCCTTGTGTATACACTTGTGCGAAATGCAGGTGGAGATCTTATGCCATGATGAGTCGGTGTGCCCCTCGACAACGCTGCACGGCCTACTCGAGCGGTGGCTGAGCTGCAAGCCGAAGGAAGAGGTCCTGAGGCCGGTGGGTGCTCCGGCGAATGAGTTTGTGATGGAGCTGCGCTATCGCCGGTGCCCAGGGTCCAGGCCCCTTTGCTGCACGATGAAGATAGCGTCCCTCCCCTGCCATTGCAGCACCTAGCTCCTCCGTCTCCGTCATCCGCTCATGCTCGTCGTTCAATGGTCCATCAGTCTGCCTACCTAGGATATATTATACATATAGTATTCTCACTCTATACCTGCATATCTTTCTCAATTTTGTTGGACCGTGTAAAGAGAGAAGGGGCGAAAGGAAGAGGTTAGCATAGCCGTAGATTTGCTAGACAAAGAATCCGAAAACTTTATGCAGGCTACATTTTTGGTTTACAGTTATGAATTCCTCAGTTGTTCCTCTCCCCCCTCTTTCTTGTGGTAATTTTGCTTCTTACCCACTGTGCAAGGCTGCGCGGTAGCCCTGATTTGGTCAAAAGATCTCGTTCTAGGTGAGATTCCTTCGGTTTGTCCTGTGGTGGTCTAGTGGTTTTGGCTGGTAACGGTCTATGCCAGGGCGTGGCCTGCAAAGCTGCACATCGAGCGAGCTGAACAGCTGCTTCCACAGGTCATTCTGATGTCTATGTCTATGTCTAAGCCGTTGACACATTTTAAGTCTTGTTCAATTCAGACAAGTGAAACAGTGCAGTGAAAGTGCCACTTACACCTTTTTATTCAGAAAAGCGAACGTTGCACTTCTTTACTAAACTAAAGTTCTGAAATAAAAAAATATTGCAGTAAACTAAAGTTGATTTGTCCAAATCCATTATAGCTTAAGAAAAACTCAATCTATTTTGAATCAACAACAAAACATGACGGTGGATGTTTGTTGTCTAGGGCACACGGAGAGGTTGCACGTGGAGGCCCTTGTCGGCAATAGCAACGTTTATCGTTGATGGGGCACGGGCGCCCTAACGGCTTCCAGTCGGCATCAAACATGCCGGCGGACGTCTCTGCTCATGCAAAGGGTGTTAGGGTAGTGGCCCTTGGGTCATGGTGGATGCTGCGCAGGTGAGGAATGGTAGCGGCTAGATCACGCAACGACATGAGAGCGACCCCCTAACGACTAGGGCAGCGGTCTATGGTGGGAAGATGACCCATACATCAGCTACCATCATACCGTTGCGTCCTATCATGGAATACAAGCTGCCGTGACTACCTGAAGATCCGTTTTCAAGATGATAACTGGAACACTGCCTCATGTTGCGGCTAAAAATTCTTGTCCCCACCTTGAATATTTCAGTTTAGTAGCGGCAAACTTGCGTTGTTACCTCATTAAATGTTTTGTCTCCTTGTTGATGTGCTCCCTTCGATGGTTGGTCTCGAAAGTCAGGATGAATATTTTTGTCTTAGACCATTTTCATCTGAAAGGGGTGACGGAGGCGCAAGGCTTTTTTTATTCCTTCTTAAAGGCGTTGTCGTGCAAGAAGTTGAAATTGCATATATAAACCCTAAATGGATTTTGGTATTGATTACGGCATGATTAGTGGGATTAATGTTGGTTATCAAGTTTATCTTAAGACATTGGTCTCTCGGTAACAATATGGAGATGGTTGACCCCCATTTCAAATAGGAAAATGGTGTTAGTTTTCCTTATGCTCAAAGGTTTTTTTTATTTTATTTGTGATGGAAATATGCCCTAGAGGCAATAATAAAGTTATTATTATTATATTTCATTACTCATGATAAAGATTTATTATTCATGCTAGAATTGTATTGATCGGAAACTTAAATACATGTGTGTATACATAAACGAAGTACCATGTCCCTAGTAAGCCTCTACTAGACTAACTCGTTGATCAAAGATGGTTAACGTTTCCTAACCATAGACATGTGTTGTCACTTGATAACGGTATCACATCATTAGGAAAATTATGTGATGGACAAGACCCATCCGTTAGCTTAGCATATGATCATTCAGTTTATTGCTATTGCTTTCTTAATGTCAAATACATATTCCTTCGACTATGAGATCATGCAACTCCCGGATACTAGAGGAATACCTTGTGTGCTATCAAACGTCACAACGTAACTGTGTGATTATAAAGATGCTCTACAGGTATCTCCGAAGGTGTTTGTTGAGTTGGCATGGATCGAGATTAGGATTTGTCACTCCGTGTATCGGAGAGGTATCTCTGGGCCCTCTCGGTAGTACACATCACAAGAAGCTTGCAAGCAAAGTGAGTAAGGAGTTAGTTACGAGATAATGTATTACAGAACGAGTAAAGAGACTTGTCGGTAACAATATTGAACTAGGTATGAAGATACCGACGATCGAATCTCGGGCAAGTAACATAACGATAGACAAAGGGAATTACGTATGTTGTCATAAGGTTCGACTGATAAAGATCTTCGTAGAATATGTAGGAACCAATATGGTCATCCATGTTTCACTATTGGTTATTGACCGAAGAAGTGACTCGGACATGTCTACATAGTTCTCGAAGCCATAGGGTCCGCACGCTTAACATTCGTTGACGATATAGTGTTATATGATTTGGTGACCAAATGTTGTTCAGAGTCCCAGATGAGATCACGTACATGACGAGGAGCTCCGGAGGTAAATATTGATAGGACGATGCTATTTGGACACCGGAAAGGTTTCGGGTTGTACCGGGTAACCATCGGATCACCAGAAGGGGTTCCGGTAGGCCCCGGGAGGTCTATGGGCCTAATGGGCCAAGGGGAGGCTGATTGTGGCTTGAATTACGTCGGTATTTCCCCAAAGAGGAAGGGATGATGCAGCACATCTACGGTAGGTATTTCCCTCAGTGATGAGACCAAGGTTATCGAACTAGTAGGAGAACCACGCAACACTACGAAAATGGTACCTGCATACAAAGAACAAATACTTGCAACCCGACGTAAAAGAGGGGCTGTCAATCACAACAAGGTGAAAAGATAGATAAAATTGTAGTAGATTGGATAAATAGATCTCGCAGGAACACGAGATAAAATAAATAACAATAAATTGCAGCAAGGAATTTTTGGGATTTTGGATTAATAGATCTAAAAATAAAAGCGAATAAAAATAGATCTCGAAGGCAAATATGATAAAGAAGAGACCCGGGGGTCGTAGATGTCACTAGTGCCTTTTCTCGAGAAAAATAGCATATGGTGGGTAAACAAATTATTGTTGGGCAATTGATAGAACTTCAAATAATTATGACGATATCGAGGCAATGATCATTATATAGGCATCACGTCCAAGATTAGTAGATCGACTCCTGCCTGCATCTACTACTATTACTCCACGTATTGAACGCTATCCAGCATGCATCTAGTGTACTAAGTTCATGGAAAAACGGAGTAATGTAATAAGAATGAAGACATGATGTAGACAAGATCTATTCATGTGGGAATATATAGACCCCATCTTGTTATCCTTAATAGCAATGATACATACGTGTCATTTTGTTGGGGAACGCAGTAATTTCAAAAAATTTCCTACGCACACACAAGATCATGGTGATGCATAGCAACGAGAGGGGAGGGTGTCGTCCACGTACCCTCGTAGACCGTAAGCGGAAGCATTATGACAACGCGGTTGATGTAGTCGTACGTCTTCACGATCAATCGATCCTAGTACTGAACGTACGACACCTCCGTGATCTACACACGTTCAGCTCGGTGACGTCCCGCGAACTCACGATCCAGTAGAGCTTAGAGGGAGAGTTCCGTCAACACGACGGCGTGATGAAGGTGTTGATGAAGCTACCGACGTAGGGCTTCGCCTAAGCACCGCTACGATATAACCGAGGTGGATTATGGTGGAGGGGGGCACCACATACGGCTAAAAGATCAACTGATCAACTTGTGTTTCTATGGGGGGCCCCCTTCCCCGAGTGGATGAGGGGGAGAGGCCGTCCCTCCTAGGCGCGCCCCAAGGGGAGTCCTACTCCCACCGGGAGTAGGACTCCCACCCTTCCAAGAGTAGGAGTAGGAGAGAGGGAAGGAGGAGAGAAGGGAAAGGAAAGGTGGGTGCCGCCCCCCTCCTTGTCCAATTCAGACTAGAGGGGGAGGGGCGCACAGCCTGCCCTGGCCGCCCCTCCTCTTCTCCACTAAGGCCCAATAGGTCCATTACACTCCCCGGGGTGTTCCGGTAACCCCCCGGTACTCCGATATTTGTCCGAACTTGCCCAGAACCCTTCTGAAGTCCAAACATAGTCATCCAATATATTGATCATTATGTCTCGACCATTTCAAGACTCCTCGTAATGTCCATGATCATATCCGTGACTCCGAACTACCTTCGGTACATCAAAACACATAAACTCATATTACCGATCGTCACCGAACGTTAAGCGTGCGGACCCTACGGGTTCGAGAACTATGTATACATGACCGCGACACGTCTCTGGTCAATAACCAATAGCGGAACCTGGATGCTCATATTGGCTCCTACATATTCTACGAAGATCTTTATCGGTCGAACCGCATAACAACATACGTTGTGCCCTTTGTCATCGGTATGTTACTTGCCCGAGATTCGATCGTCGGTATCTCAATACCTAGTTCAATATCATTACTGGAAAGTCTGTTTACTCGTTCCATAATGTTACATCCTGTAACTAACTCATTAGCTACATTGCTTGCAAGGCTTATAGTGATGTACATTACCGAGAGGGCCCAGAGATACCTCTCCGACAATCGGAGTGACAAATCCTAATCTCGATCCATGCCAACTCAACAAACACCATCGGAGACACCTCTAGAACACCTTTATAATCACCCAGTTACGTTGTGACGTTTGGTAGCACACAAAGTGTTCCTCCAGTATTCGGGAGTTGCATGATCTCATAGTCATAGGAACATGTATAGTTATGGAGAAAGCAATAGCAACAAACTAAACGATCATCGTGCTAAGCTAACGGATGGGTCAAGTCAATCACATCATTCTCTAATGATGTGATCCCGTTAATCAAATGAAAACTCATGTCCATGGTTAGGAAACATAACCATCATTGATTCAACGAGCTAGTCAAGTAGAGGCAAACTAGTGACACTCTGTTTGTCTATGTATTCACACATGTACTAAGTTTCCGGTTAATACAATTCTAGCATGAATAATAAACATTTATCATGATATAAGGAAATATAAATAACAACTTTATTATTACCTCTAGGGCATATTTCCTTCAGTCTCCCACTTGCAGAGTCAATAATCTAGATTACATTGTAATGATTCTAACACCCATGGAGTCTTGGTGCTGATCATGTTTTGCTCGTGAGAGAGGCTTAGTCAACGGGTCTGCAACATTCAGATCCGTATGTATCTTGCAAATCTCTATGTCTCCCTCCTTGACTTGATCGCGGATGGAATTGAAGCATCTCTTGATGTGTTTGGTTTTCTTAAGAAATCTGGATTCCTTTGCAAAGGCAATTACACCAGTATTTTCACAAAAGATTTTCATTGGACCCGATGCACTAGGTATGACACCTAGATCGGATATGAACTCCTTCATCCAGACTCCTTCATTTGCTGCTTCCGGAGCAGCTATGTATTCCAATTCACACGTAGATCCCGCCATGACGCTCTTCTTGGAACCGCACCAACTGACAGCTCCACCATTTAATAAAAACACGTATCCGGTTTGTGACTTAGAGTCATCCGGATCAGTTCAAAGCTTGCATCGATGTAACCATTTACGACGAGCTCTTTGTCACCTCCATATACGAGAAACATATCCTTAGTCCCTTTCAAGTATTTCAGGATGTCCTTGACTGCTGTCCAGTGATCCACTCCTGGATTACTTTGGTACCTCCATGCTAAATTTATAGCAAGGAACACATCAGGTCTGGTACACAACATTACATACATGATAGAGCCTATGGCTGAAGCATAGGGAACACATTTCATTTTCTTTCTATCTTCTGCAGTGGTCGGGCATTGAGTCTGACTCAACTTCACACCTTGTAACACAGGCAAGAACCCTTTCTTTGCTTGATCCATTTTGAACTTCTTCAAAACTTTATCAAGGTATGTGCTTTGTGAAAGTCCAATTAAGCATCTTGATCTATCTCTATAGATCTTGATTCCCAATATATAAGCAGCTTCACCGAGGTCTTTCATTGAAAAACTCCTATTCGAATATCCTTTTATGCTATCCAGAAATTCTATATCATTTCCAATCAACAATATGTCATCCACATATAATATTAGAAATGCTATAGAGCTCCCACTCACTTTCTTGTAAATACATGCTTCCCCAAAAGTCTGTATAAAACCATATGCTTTGATCACACTATCAAAACGTTTATTCCAACTCCGAGATGCTTGCACTAGTCCATAGATGGATCGCTGGAGCTTGCACACTTTGTTAGCACCATTTGGATCGATAAAACCTCTAGGTTGCATCATATACAACTCTTCTTCCAGAAATCCATTCAGGAATGCAGTCTTTACATCCATTTGCCAAATTTCATAATCATAAAATGCCGCAATTGCTAACATGATTCGGACGGACTTAAGCATTGCTACAGGTGATAAGGTCTCATCGTAGTCAACTCCTTTAACTTGTCGAAAACCTTTCGCAACAAGTCAAGCTTTGTAGACAGTAACATTACCGTCAGCGTCAGTCTTCTTGAAGATCCATTTATTCTAGATGGCTTGCCGATCATCGGGCAAGTCAACCAAAGTCCATACTTTGTTCTCATACATGGACCCCATCTCAGATTTCATGGCCTCAAGCCATTTTGTGGAATCCGGGCTCATCATCGCTTCCTCATAGTTCGTAGGTTCGTCATGGTCAAGTAACATGACTTCCAAAATAGGATTACCATACCACTCTGGTGCGGATCTTACTCTGGTTGACCTACAAGGTTCGGTAGTAACTTGATCTGAAGTTTCATGATCATCATCATTAGCTTCCTCACTAATTGGTGTAGGAGTCACAGGAACAGACTTATGTGATGAACTGCTTTCCAATAAGGGAGCAGGTACAGTTACCTCATCAAGTTCTACTTTCCTCCCACTCACTTCTTTCGAGAGAAACTCCTTCTCTAGAAAGTATCCATTCTTAGCAACAAATGTCTTGCCTTCGGATCTGTGATAGAAGGTGTACCCAACAGTCTCCTTCGGGTATCCTATGAAGACACATTTCTCCAATTTGGGTTCGAGCTTATCAGGTTGAAGCTTTTTTGCATAAGCATCGCAGCCCCAAACTTTAAGAAACGACAACTTTGGTTTCTTGCCAAACCACAATTCATAAGGCATTGTCTCAACGGATTTAGATGGTGCCCTATTTAACGTGAATGCAGCCGTCTCTAAAGCATAACCCCCAAACGATAGCGGTAAATCAGTAAGAGACATCATAGATCGCACCATATCTAGTAAAGTACGATTACGACGTTCGGACACACCATTACGTTGTGGTGTTCCGGGTGGCATGAGTTGCGAAACTATTCCGCATTGTTTCAAATGAAGACCAAACTCATAACTCAAATATTATCCTCCACGATCAGATCGTAGAAACTTTATTTTCTTGTTACGATGATTTTTCACTTCACTCTGAAATTCTTTGAACTTTTCAAATGTTTCAGACTTATGTTTCATCAAGTAGATATACCCATATCCGCTCAAATCATCTGTGAAGGTGAGAAAATAACGATACCCACCGTGAGCTTCTGTATTCATTGGACCACATACATCAGTATGCATGATTTCCAACAAATCTGTTGATCGCTCCATTGTTCCGGAGAACAGCGTTTTAGTCATCTTGCTCATGAGGCATGGTTCGCAAGTACCAAGTGATTCATAATCAAGTGATTCCAAAAGTCCATCAGAATGGAGTTTCTTCATGCGCTTTACACCAATATGACCTAAACGGCAGTGCCACAAATAAGTTGCACTATCATTATCAACTCTGCATCTTTTGGCTTCAATATTATGAATATGTGTATCACTACTATCGAGATTCATCAAGAATAGACAACTCTTCAAGGCTGCATGACCATAAAAGATATTACTCATATAAATAGAACAACCATTATTCTCAGATTTAAATGAATAACCGTCTCACATCAAACAAGATCTAGATATAATGTTCATGCTTAACGTTGGCACCAAATAACAATTATTTAGGTCTAAAACTAATCCCGAGGGTAGATGTAGAGGTAGCGTGCCGACCGCGATCACATCAACTTTGGAACCATTTCCCACGCGCATCGTCACCTCGTCCTTAGCCAATCTTCGCTTAATCCGTAGTACCTGTTTCGAGTTGCAAATATTAGCAACAGAACCAGTATCAAATACCCAGGTACTACTTCGAGCATTAGTAAGGTACACATCAATAACATGTATATCACGTATACCTTTGTTCACCTTGCCATCCTTCTTATCCGCCAAATACTTGGGGCAGTTCCGCTTCCAGTGACCAGTCCCTTTGGAGTAGAAGCACTCAGTCTCAGGCTTAGGTCCAGACT
Source organism: Triticum urartu (assembly GCF_003073215.2). Classification (NCBI taxonomy): domain Eukaryota; kingdom Viridiplantae; phylum Streptophyta; class Magnoliopsida; order Poales; family Poaceae; genus Triticum; species Triticum urartu. The sequence continues at coordinate 546,599,715 of NC_053026.1, forward strand.
TGGGCTTCTTCACTTGAGCAGCAACTTGCTTGCCATTCTTCTTGAAGTTTCCCTTCTTCCCTTTACCCTTTTTCTTGAAACTGGCGGTCTTGTTAACCATCAACACTTGATGCTCCTTCTTGATTTCTACCTCCGCAGCCTTTAGCATCGCGAAGAGCTCGGGAATAGTATTATCCATCCCTTGCATATTATAGTTCATCACGAAGCTCTTGTAGCTTGGTGGCAGTGATTGAAGAATTTTGTCAATGACACTATCATCTGGAAGATTAACTCCCAGTTGAATCAAGTGATTATTATACCCAGACATTTTGAGTATATGTTCACTGAAAGAACTATTCTCCTCCATCTTGCAGGTGTAGAACTTATTGGAGACTTCATATCTCTCAATCCGGGCATTTGCTTGAAATATCAACTTCAACTCCTGGAACATCTCATATGCTCTATGACGTTCAAAACGTCGTTCAAGTCCTGGTTCTAAGCCATAAAGCATGGCACACTGAACTATCGATTAGTCATCAGCTTTGCTCTGTCAGACATTCATAACATCTGGCGTTGCTCCTGCAGCGGGTTTGGAACCTAGCGGTGCTTCCAGGACATAATTCTTCTGTGAAGCAATGAGGATAATCCTCAAGTTACGGACCCAGTCCGTGTAATTGCTACCATCATCTTCCAACTTTGCTTTCTCAAGGAACACATTAAAATTCAATGGAACAACAGCACAGGCCATCTATCTATAACAACATAGACATGCAAAATACTATCAGGTACTAAGTTCATGATAAATTAAAGTTCAATTAATCAAATTACTTAATAACTCCCACTTAGATATACATCCCTCTAATCATCTAAGTGATCACGTGATCCATATCAACTAAACCATGTCCGATCATCACGTGAGATGGAGTAGTTTTCAATGGTGAGCATCACTATGTTGATCATATCTACTATATGATTCACGCTCGACCTTTCGGTCTCCAGTGTTCTGAGGCCATATCTGCATATGCTAGGCTCGTCAAGTTTAACCCGAGTATTCTGCATGTGCAAAACCGGCTTGCACCCGTTGTATGTGAACGTAGAGCTTATCACACCCGATCATCACGTGGTGTCTCGGCACGACGAACTATAGCAATGGTGCATACTCAGGGACAACACTTATACCTTGAAATTTAGTGAGACATCATCTTATAATGCTACCGTAGAACTAAGCAAAATAAGATGCATAAAGGATAAACATCACATGCAATCAATATAAGTGATATGATATGGCCATCATCCTCTTGTGCCTGTGATCTCCATCTCCAAAGCACCGTCATGATCACCATCATCACCGGCTTGACACCTTGATCTCCATCGAAGCATAGTTGTCGTCACGCCAACTATTGCCTCCACGACTATCGCTACCGCTTAGTGATAAAGTAAAGCAATTACATGGCGATTGCATTTCATACAATAAAGCGACAACTATATGGCTCCTGCCAGTTGCCGATAACTGTGTTACAAAAATGATCATCTCATACAATAAAATTTAGCATCATGTCTTGACCATATCACATCACAACATGCCCTGCAAAAACAAGTTAGACATCCTCTACTTTGTTGTTGCAAGTTTTACGTGGCTGCTATGGGCTGAGCAAGAACCGTTCTTACCTACGCATCAAAAACCACAACGCAGTATAGTGATTGTTTTTTGATCTTCAGAAAGAACCATGTTCATTGAATCCGATTCAATTAAAGCTGGAGAAATAGACACCCACTAGCCATCTATGTGCGAAGCAAGTCGGTAGAACCAGTCTCGCGTAAGCGTACGCGTAATGTCGGTCTGGGCCGCTTCATCCAACAATGCCGCTGAATCAAGAATCAACCAGTGATGGCAAGCAATATGTATATACCCATGCCCACAACTCCTTTGTGTTCTACTCGTGCATATAACATCTACGCATAAACCTGGCTCGGATGCCACTGTTGGGGAACGCAGTAATTTCAAAAAAAATTCCTACGCACACGCAAGATCATGGTGATGCATAGCAACGAGAGGGGAGAGTGTCGTCCACGTACCCTCGTAGACCGTAAGTAGAAGCGTTATGATAACGCGGTTGATGTAGTCGTACGTCTTCACGATCGACCGATCCTAGTATCGAACGTACGACACCTCCGCGATCTACACATGTTCAGCTCGGTGACGTCCCATGAACTTACGATCTAGTAGAGCTTCGAGGGAGAGTTCCGTCAGCATGATGGCATGATAACGGTGTTGATGAAGCTACTGACGCAGGGCTTCGCCTAAGCACCGCTACGATATAACCGAGGTGGATTATGGTGGAGGGGGGCACCGCACACGGCTAAAAGATGAACTGATCAACTTGTGTGTCTATGGGGTGCCCCCTTCCCCCGTATATAATGGAGTGGAGGAGGGGGAGAGGCTGGCCCTCCTAGGCGCGCCCCAAGGGGAGTCCTACTCCCACCAAGAGTAGGACTCCAACCCTTCCAAGAGTAGGAGTAGGAGAGAGGGAAGGAGGAGAGAAGAAGGAAAGGGGGGCACCACCCCCCTCCTTGTCCAAGTCGGACTAGAGGGGGAGGGGGCGTGCGGCCTGCCCTGGCCGCCCCTCCTCTTCTCCACTAAGGCCCAATAGGCTTATTACACTCCCCGAGGGGTTCCGGTAACCCCCCGGTACCCCGGTATTTGTCCGAACTTGCCCGGAACCCTTCCGAAGTCCAAACATAGTCATCCAATATACCGATCTTTATGTCTCGACCATTTCAAGACTCCTCTTCATGTCCGTGATCATATCCGGGACCCCTAACTACCTTCGGTACATCAAAGCACATAAACTCATATTACCGATCGTCACCGAACGTTAAGCGTGCGGACCGTAAGGGTTCGAGAACTATGTAGACATGACCGAGACACGTCTCCGGTCAATAACCAATAGAGGAACCTAGATGCTCATATTGGCTCCTACATATTCTACGAAGATCTTTCTCGGTCAAACCGCATAACTACATACGTTGTTCCCTTTGTCATCGATATGTTACTTGCTCGAGATTCGATCGTCGGTATCTCAATACCTAGTTCAATCTCGTTACCGGCAAGTCTCTTTACTCGTTCCGTAATGTTACATCCCGTAACTAACTCATTAGCTACATTTCTTGCAAGGCTTATAGTGATGTACATTACTGAGAGGGCCCAGAGATACCTCTCCGACAATCGGAGTGACAAATCCTAATCTCGATCCATGCCAACTCAACAAACACCATCCGAGACACCTCTAGAGCACCTTTATAATCACCCAGTTACGTTGTGACGTTTGGTAGCACACAAAGTGTTCCTCCGGTATTCGGGAGTTGCATGATCTCATAGTCTTAGGAACATGTATAGTTATGGAGAAAGCAATAGCAACAAACTAAACGATCATCGTGTTAAGCTAACGGATGGGTCAAGTCAATCACATCATTCTCTAATGATGTGATCCTGTTAATCAAATGACAACTGATGTCTATGGTTAGGAAACATAATCATCATTGATTCAACGAGCTAGTCAAGTAGAGGCAAACTAGTGACACTCTGTTTGTCTATGTATTCACACATGTACTAAGTTTCTGGTTAATACAATTCTAGCATGAATAATAAACATTTATCATGATATAATGAAATATAAATAACAAGTTTATTATTACCTCTAGGGCATATTTCCTTCACATTTCCCCATCTGTCACTGGGATTGAGCATCATAAGATCGAACCCATCACAAAGCACCTCTTCCCATGGCAATAAAATCTATCTAGTCGGCCTTACTAAACCAAAGATCCGAAGAAGAAATATGAGGCTATAAGCAATCGTGCATATAAGAGATCAAAACTCAAATATCTTTCATGGATAAAATAAATCTTATCATAAACTCAACGTTCATCGGATCCCAACAAACACACCGCAAAAAGAGTTACATCAAATAGATCTCCAAGAGACCATTGTATTGAGAATCAAAAGAGAGATAGGAAGCCATCTAGCTACTAACTACGGACCCGTAGGTCTGCAATGAACTACTCACGCATCATTGGAGAGGCACCAATGAGGATGATAAACCCTTCCGTGATGGTGTCTAGGTTGGATCTGTGGTTTCTGGAACTTGCGGCGACTGGAATTGTGTTTCGTCGAGTCCCCTAAGGTTTTTGGAATATTGGGGTACTTACAGAGCAAAGAGGCGGTGTGGGAGGCGGCCGAGGTGGGCACAACCCACCAGGGCGCGCCTGGGCCCCCCCGGCGCACCCAGGTGAGTTGTGCTCCCCTCGGAGCCCCCTCCGGTACTTCCTTAGCCCAAATTGTGTCTTCTGATTCAAAAAAAAATCTCCAAAAAGTTTCACTGCATTTTGACTCCGTTTGGTATTGATTTTCTGCGAAGTAAAAAACAAGCAAAAACAGCAATTTGCACTGGGCACCAATGTCGCTTGAAGCTATGTCAGTATTTCCCCAAAGAGGAAGGGATGATGCAGCACAGCGGCGGTAGGTATTTCTCTCATATATGAAACCAAGATTATCGAACCAGTAGGAGAACCAGGCAACACAACATAAACAACCCCTGCACACAAATAACAACCACTCGCAACCCGACGTGTTAAAGGGGTTGTCAATCCCTTTCGGGTAACAGCGCCAGAAACGGTGCACGGACGGGAGAAAGTTATAATAGATTGAATAAATAGATCACAAATAAAATAAAGTGCAACAAAGTATTTTTGGGTTTTTGGATTAATAGATCTGAAAATAAAAGCAAATAAAAGTAGATCGCAAAGGAAAATATATGAGAAAGAAGACCCGGGGGCCGTAGGTTTCACTAGTGGCTTCTCTCGAGAAAAATAGCAAAGCGGTAGGTGAACAAATTACTGTTGGGCAATTGATAGAACTCCAAATAATTATGACGATATCAAGGCAATGATCATTATATAGGCATCACATCCAAGATTTGTAGACCGACTCTTGTCTGCATCTAGTACTATTACTCCACATATCGACCACTATCCATCATGCATCTAGTGTATTAAGTTCATGGAGAAACGGAGTAATGCAATAAGAATGATGACATGATGTAGACAAGATCTATCTATGTAGAGATAGACCCCATCGTTTTATCCTTAGTTGCAATGATACATGCATGTCGTTTCCCTTTCTGTCACTGGGATCAAACACCGTAAGATCGAACCCACTACAAAGCACCTCTTCCCGTTGCAAGATAAATAGATCAAGTTGGCCAAACGAAACCCAAATATAGGAGAAGAAATATGAAGCTATAAACAATCATGCATAAAAGAGATCAAAGAAACTCAAATAACATTCATGGATATAAAAAGATAGATGGGATCACAAACTCAAAGTTCATCGATCCCAACAAACACACCGCAAAAGAGTTACATCATATGGATCTCCAAGAGACCATTGTATTGAGAATCAAGAGAGAGAGATGAAGCCATCTAGCTACTAACTACAGACCCGAAGGTATACAAAGAACTACTCACGCATCATCGGAGAGGCACCAATGGAGGTGGTGGACCCCATCCAAGATGGTGTCTAGATTGGATCTGGTGGTTCTGGACTTTGCGGCGGCTGGATGAATATTTCCTCGACTCCCCTAGCACTACTAGGGAAAAGCCTAGCAGCAACGCGGGTTTTAGGCCTATCAGTAGCGCGGGGCGATGCGCTACTGATAAGGCGCTACAGCTAACGTATAGCAGTAGCGTGCCTCTGCCGACGCTACTGCTAAATCGACTTAGTAGTAGCGACTTCGCGGAGGAGCGCTACTGGTAATTACTAGTAGCGCTTCTCCCAGCCCGCGTTACTACTATTATTCTCTATTTTATTTCTTTTTTATTTCATGTTGTATTCATACACCTCTATACAAGTTTTCATACAACAACAATTTAGAGATTGTTTTTACATCATAATGAGTTATTACATCATTGGGTGAAAGAACTGTGGACTAGTTTCAAGTGGATGGACATCCACTTGAAACTAATCCGCGGTTCTTTCACGCAATGATATAATAAATATCAACATCATATCATTAACAACTTATCATCATAATACATCATTTTCATATAACACCTCCTCATGATCATCGTTTTGATCGATGAGACATCACATAGCAAGTTGGTCACTAGTCATAATCACAACTACTCCTCATCATCAACTCTAACACATTGTACCACATAATAAACCTATTGTACCTCATAGGACCTACTACATTCTCTTAGGACCTACTATATTGTCTATGGTAAAATAGCAAAAAACAAGATAGCCCCTGGCTCTCCATTATGGAGAATGCAGATTATCCTGTCTCCAATTCTTGCCTTTCGCTTAATGTTGCTTCCAAGAACCTCCTTACGAATGTCCAACCATTTTTTCCACTCTTTGATTAGCATGTGTTCACCGGTTTCAGAAATCCGATATGCACAGGTGAGATCCGTAGGATGACCTGGCTGTAGGTTCAAAACTTCAAGGCGACCATTGTAATACATCAGATGAGGCACACAATCCATCGGGATTTTCTGTTGAAAAACATAGTAATAACTTCATAGTTAGCAATGATGTACTAGTTTTAGAAGTATGCAAAAGATGAACGGATGTCGTAATAGTAAAAAATCTTAGCAGGGTATCTCCATAGAAGTTATCGTGGTTCAACACGTGCACTAGTGGCACGTATTCACCATAATTTGGAGGAGTTCGATAATAGGTATTGTAATTCTCAAAGAAAGTACAAAATGCGATCAGATGATTTTTCTCCTTATAAGTTAATTCGGAGCCATCAGTGTAGTGGGTTATGTCTACCATCTTCTGCACATTCTTTGAAGATTCAAAATAAGCTGTCAATGGAAATAAGCTGTCAACTATTTTGAAATAAACAATATAAATTAGTTAATAACTATGTTTGAGAAACTCACATTGCGGTAGAATCGGAAGCGTATCAACAAGGACCCAAATGTCCATATTGTTTTGCTTGATGTTAGGATCACCAAGATCCATGGTGACAATCAAACCCTCATAAAAACCATACATTTTGCAAAGTGCTTCCCAATTTTGGCAACCAAAATGGGTTACGCTATGAGAATTGTACAGATTTACTTCAAAATCGATATCATGATGGGTCCTTAGGTGTATTTTCTTTGTTTTAAAATTTTCATGGTCTTCAAAACCCATCCTCTCCAAGACATAGTGTCTTGCATGGCATGGGATAAGCTAGTCGAATTGTAAAAGATGAAAATTAGACGTTGAAATAGTTGAAGTCATGCTTAATTATGAAAAAAACACTTGTTGTTGTTGTTGTTGCGTACCGTTTCAACATCGAAGGTCTCCTCGAGCTTAATGCTGAAGCGCCGATCTTCGTCCAGCTCAACGAACATGTCGCACATACCTCGATCGTCGTGGCACCAGCTGCACTCCCCCGGGAGACTGTCGTCGTCCGAGTACGACATTTCCTACATTCATAATTCAAAGATTAAACTTGTACAATTAAATATATGTACTAAAAAACCTAAATTAGATCATTATTTTTCGAGAAAATCCAAGCCACTCGATATTTCCTACATATTCTAGCACAAGTCATGCCAAAATTCACGGAAAAATCCGGCATGACCTTTGCTAAAAAAGGACATATCGAGCGCCTGAAATTTGTCGGAACGGAAATTAATCAACACTCCGGCAAAACATAGGCCACTCGGAGGTGTAAACTGAACATGAGCGGCCACTTGGGCAACAACATATCCTATTTGAGCAAATATGACATGTTCAACTAGTTTTATTAATTCAACTAGTTCTTACTAAATATAAACTTACTATAAATAGAAAAAAACTAGTTCTTTCTAAAAGTAAAGTAGTTCAACTAGTTATATTAATTATCTTACTAAAAATACATTAGTTCTATTAATTGAACTAGTTCAACTAGTTTATTAATTTACTTACTAAACTAGTTCAACTACAACTAAAGTAGTTCAACTAGTTTATTAATTTACTTACTAAAAATAAAATAGTTGCTTTAACTAAAAAAAATAAACTAGTTCTATTAATTTTCGTACCAAAAATAAAATAGTTGTATTAACTCAACTAGTTCAATTAAGCACTTACTATGAATAAAAATAAACTAGTTTTTACTAAAAATAAACTAGTTCAACTAGTTATATTAATTTTCTTACTAATTCTATTAAACACTTACTAAAATTTAACCCTAACTAATTTGATGAACTCTAAAATTTAATCCTAACTAATTCGATGAACTCTAAAACTAATTCTACTTAACAACTACTGTCATAATTAGCATCTAATTTGATGAACCCTAACTAATTAGATGAACTCTGAAATTTAACCCTAAGAACCCTAGCTAGGCAGAGGTAGGGGAGGAGGAGGACGAGGGCGTGCTCACCTCTGGCGCCGGCGGAGTTAGGGAGAGGGGCACGCGGCGTCAAGGTTGGGGACGGGGTCGGGGCGGCGGGCGCATGGCGGAGGGCGGCGATGTAGGGGGAGGGTGTCGAGGTCGGGGTCGGGGGCAGCGTCGAGGTCGGGGGCGGGCGTGGCGTCGAAGGTGTGCGGAGAGCGACGGGTCGCGCGCGGTGGCCGACGACGATGCAGGGCGGCGACAGCGGAGGAGTAGGGATTTGGGGGAAGTGGCCGTGGGGAAGAACGAACTGTGTGGTTAATTAAGTTAAAAGTAGCAGTAGCGCGTTTCAGGAAGTGCGCTGCTGCTACGGTAGCTATAGTGCGTTTCCTAACAAGCGCTACTGCTATTCCTTCTCTTTTTTATTTGCTTTCCATTTTATTTTATTTTCATTAGCAGTAGCGCCTTTGTCCTTAAACGCGCTGCTACAAAACAAGTAGCGGTAGCGCGGTTCCACATAGATCGCTACTACTATGTGTAGCCTATCGGCTAAGCCGTGGGAATTTTAGTAGTAGCGCTTTTGTACTCGGGCGCGCTACTGCTATAACCGTATCTGCAACGCGCTTTTAAATACCACGTTGCTGCTAATTAGCACCAGCGTGCGTTTTTATCCCGTGCTACTGCTAATGTTCTGTGTATAGGGTTTTCCCTAGTAGTGTAGGGTTCTGGGATTTTTGGGATATTTATTGAGCAAAGCGGCAGTCCGGGGGCACCCGAGGTGGGCACAACCCACCAGGGCGCGCCTTGGTGGGTTGTGCCCCCCTCGGGGCACCCCCCAGGCGCAGCCAGGCCTGTTGTGTTCCTTCTGGCCCATAAAAATTCTCCGTAAAGTTTTGTGGCATTTGGACTCTGTCTGATATTGATTTTCTGCGATGTAAAAAACACGAAAAAACAGGAACTGGCACCTGGCACTATGTCAATTGGTTAGTACCAAAAAATGATATAGAATGACTATAAAATGATTATAAAACATCCAAGATTGATAATATAACAACATGGAACAATAAAAAATTATAGATACGTTGGAGACGTATCAGGCACTATGTCAATAGGTTAGTCCCAAAAAAGTATATAAAGTTGCTATAAAATAATTGTAAAATATCCAAGAATGATAATGTTACAGCATGGGATAATCTAAAATTATAGATATGTTGGAGACATATCAGAGGCACACATCAGCCCACAAGTGGGCTGGCGCGCCCTCTCCCTGGCCGCCGGCCCTAGGGGAAGGAAAGCGGGAGGGTTGGCTCCTCCTGCCATTCCCTCCTCATGAGAGAAATGAAACGGGGGGGGGGGGGCTCCACCCCCCCCTGATTTCCTCCCATGCACCAATAAGGAAGGGGGGGGGGCGGCTAGGGCAGGTGCCCAAGGGGGATTCAGCCTCCCTTGGGGCGCCTCCTGGCTGCCTCTCCCCTCTCCCCCACCTATATATATGAGGGAAGGGGCGCCACACAGGGCCACGAAAATCTCTTAGCCATGTGCGGCGCCCCTCTCCACAGTTTCGTCCCTCGATCATATTTTCGGAGTGCTCAAGTGAAGCCCTGTGGAGATAGCATTTACCATCACCGTCACCATGTCGACGTGCTGCCGGAACTCGTCTACGTGCAACTTCGCCCATCTTGATAGATCAAGAAGGCGAGGGCATCATCGAGCTGAATCTGTGCTAAACGCGGAGGTGTCGTACGTTCGATACTTGATCAGTTGGACCGCGAAGTAGTTCGACTACATCAACAGCATTAATAAACGCTTCCGCTTACGGTTTACAAGGGTACGTAGACACACTCTCCCCTCTACTCTCCCCCTTGTTGCTATGCATCTCCATGGATAGATCTTGTGTGTGCGTAGATCTTTTTTGCTTTTCATGTAACGTTTCCCAAATAGTGACATCCAAGCCAGGTCTATGTGTAGATGATATGCACAAGTAGAACAAAAAGAGTTGTGGGCAGTGATAGTCATACCACTTACCACCAACATCTTATTTTGATTCGGCCGTATTGTGAGATGAAGTGGCTCGGACCAACCTTACATGTCCATGTACATGATACCGGTTCCACCAACTGATATGCAACTTGTTTTGCATAAAGGTGGTTGGCGGGTGTTTGTTTCTCCTACTTTAGTTGAATCAAATTTGACTACGGTCGGTCCTTGAAGAAGGTTAAAACAACAAACTTGATAATCACCATTGTGGTTTTGCGTAGTTAAGATTGGTTGTTGCTAGAATCCATAGCAGCCACATAAAACTTGCAACAACAAAGTAGAGGACGTCTAACTTGTTTTTGCAGGGCATGTTGTGATGTGATATGGTCAAGACATGATGTGATATACGTTGTTGTATGAGATGATCATGTTTTGTAATATCGACAACTGCGAGGAGCCTTAGGGTTGTCTCTTAATTATTGTAATGATATGCAAACGCCATGTAATTGCTTTACTTTATCGCTATGAGTTAGCAAAAGTTGTAGAAGCAATAGTTGGCAAGACGACCCTAACGCAACGATGAAGGTCAAGATGTCGAGCCGGTGACGATGGAGATCATATGTGTCGTTATCCTTAGTAGCAACGATACATAATTGTCGTTTCCCTTTCTGTCACTGGGATCAAGCACCGTAAGATCGAACCTACTACAAAGAACCTCTTCCCATTGCAAGATAAATATATCAAGTTGGCCAAACAAAACCCAAATATCAGAGAAGAAATACGAGGCTATAAGCAATCATGCATAAAAGAGATCAAAGAAACTCAAATAACTTCCATGGATATAAAAAGATAGATCTGATCACAAACTCAAAGTTCATCGATCCCAACAAACACACCGCAAAAGAGTTACATCATATATATGGATCTCCAAGAGACCATTGTATTGAGAATCAAGAGAGAGAGATGAAGCGATATAGCTACTAACTACGGACCCAAAGGTCTACAAAGAACTACTCACGCATCATCGGAGAGGCACCAATGGAGGTGGTGAACCCCACCAAGATGGTTTCTAGATTGGATCTGGTGGTTCTAGACTCCGCGGCAGCTGGATGAATATTTCGTCAACTCCTCTAGGGTTCTGGGATTTTTGGGGTATTTATAGAGCAAAGAGGCGGTCTGGGGGGCACCCGAGGTGGGCGCAACCCACCTATGCGCCCCTAGGCCTCCTGGCGCGCCCTGGTGGGTTGTGCCCCCCTCGGGGCACCCCCAGGTGCAGCCAGGGCCCGTTGTGTTCCTTATGGCCCATAAAAATTCTCCGTAAAGTTTTGTGGCATTTGGACTCCGTCTGATATTGATTTTCCGTGATGTAAAAAACACGGAAAAAAACAGGAACTCGCACTTGGCACTATGTCAATAGGTTAGTACCAAAAAAGATATAAATGACTATAAAATGATTATAAAACATCCAAGATTGATAATATAACAACATGGAACAATCAAAAATTATAGATACGCTGGAGACGTATCAACATCCCCAAGCTTAACTCCTACTCGCCCTCAAGTAGGTAAGTGATATAAACAGAATTTTTGATGTAGAATGCTGCCTATCATGTCATATCATATTCTTTTCTTTATAGCATGGACATTTGGACTTTTAGTTGTTCAAAGCAATAGTCTAGTTTTGACATGATAATTTAGATACTCAAGCATATCAACAAGCAACCAAGTCTTTTAAAATTTCTATGCTAAAATAAGTTATCCCTAGCCCGTCATGCTCAACATTGATCCATTCATGAACCACACTCGAATATTAGCTACACCCAATACTTAAGTATGATCATATTGCCTCCTAGTTGGTGCTTTTATAAGAGAAGATGGAGACTCAAATTCAAAAATAGAAATTGCATAAAGTAAAAGAAAGTCCCTTCGCAGAGGGAAGTAGGGATTCATAGAGGTGCGAGAGCTCAAAGCGAAAAACTTAGAGATAAAAACATTTCTAGGAGGTGTATCCATCCCACCAACGAAAAAGACCTAGAGTTCCCAATACTTTCCATGCATAGATATATTGTAGGCGGTTCCCAAATAGAAAATAAAGTTTATTTCTTTTTTCACCATACTTTCACTTTCCATGGCTAACCGTATCCACGGGTGCCCTCCATACCAACACTTTCTAAGGAATTTATTATTTGACAACATAAAATAAATTCATTTTTTTTAAATTTCGGGACTGGGCATCCCTAATACCTTTGCCTTACTCTCGTGGAATGACAAGTGAATAAACACTCATCTTGAGAATAACACATCTAGCATGGAAAATATTAGCAACCCCTCACCGCTCCGCGAGCGAAACAAACACACAAAAGAGAAGTTTATTTTGAAAATTAGAGATGGCACATGCAAATTTGCTTAGAATGGCAAAAGAATACCGCATATAGGTAGATATAGTGGACTCATGTGGCAAAACTGGTTTAAAGGTTTTTGGATGCATAAGTAGTGATCATACTTAGTGCAAAATGAAGGCTAGCAAAAGATTGGGAAGCGACCAACCAAGAAACAAATAATCTCATAAGCAAGCATTAAGCATAAATAACACCGAATAATGCACCACAAGTAGGATGTAATTTCATTGCATGACTATTGACTTTCATACTTGCATAGGGAACCACAAACCTTAACACCAATATTCTTACTGAAGCATAATTACTCATCAAGATGACTCACATATCACATCATCATATCTCAAAACTATTACTAAGAATCAAGTTTATTTTGTCCAATGATCTTCATGAAAGTTTTTATTATATCCTTCTTGGATATCTATCACTTCGGGACTAATTTTTCATATGTTTCTTTTGGCAAGCTCCAACAAATATAAGTGAAGACCGTGAGCATAATAAAATTTTATTTCTCTCAAATTAATTTAAGTGAAGCAAGAGATAATTTCTTGAAAATTTTACTAACTCTCAAATAAATCTAAGTGAAGCAAGAGAGCACTTCTTGAAAGATACTAAAACACACCATGCTCAAAAAGATATATAAGTGAAGCACTAGAGCAAGTCCATTGCTCATAAAGATTTAAGTGAAGCATAGAGAGCAATTCTAACAAGTCATGACATAATTTTGGCTCTCTCAAATAGGTGTGTCCAGCAAATAGGTGTGTCCAGAAAGGATTGATTACTTAAAACAAAAAATAAAACAAGCAAAGACTTATAGCGTACAAGACAGTCCAAGCAAAACACATCTCATGTGACGAATAAAAATATAGTTTCGAGTAAAATACCGATAATCGTTGGAAGAAAGCGGGGATGCCACTCGGGGGCATCCCCAATCTTAGTTTGTTGCTCATTTTTGGATAATAGCTTTGGATTCCGGGGCATACCCAAGCTTAGGCTCTTCCATCGTTCCTTCATCCATCGTAAGATAACCCAAAACTTGAAAACTTCAATCACACAAAACTCAACAAAACCTTCGTGAGATCCGTTAGTATAAGAATAATAAACCACCACTATAAGTGTTGTATAAAACCAATTCATATTTTGTTTTTGTATTATATCTAATATATTGCAACTTTTATATGGCAAAAACTCATCAAAGAAAACCATAGAGCCATCAAAATAAGCACACAACACAAAGAAAACAGAATCTGTCAAAACAGAACAGTCTGTAGCAATCTGACTATTTCGAGTACTTCTGTAACTCCAAAATTCTGAAAAATTAGGACGACCTGAGAAATTTGTATATTGATCTACTGCGAGTGGAATGGATATTTTATCGCTCTTTGGTAAAAAATGAAAATTAATTTCGTGAGCGTAAAAGTTTGTGTTTTTTCAGCAAGATCAAACAACTATCACCCAAGAAGATCCTAAAAGATTTACTTGGCACAAACACTAATTAAAACATAAAAAACACAATCGTCACAGTAGCATAATTGTTCTAACACACAATAAGAGGAAATAAAAATAAAAAAATAAAATTTATTCATTGGGTTGCCTCCCAACAAGCGCTATAGTTTTACGCACTTAGCTAGGCATAAAGCAAGGATCTAAGTTTTGTCATCTTTGTCCTTAAATTTCTTAGAGGTTTTTCATCATGAGGATTTGTAAACACAACATAAAACATATTATCCATAGAAACCTTAGCATTCCTAAGTTGATGTTCTTCATACCCTTTTTGATTTCCTGCAACAATCCAAGAGTAATGTTGATTAACATTATTGAAAACTTGTTGGATTATATCTAGAACGGGGACTATCTTTTTGAGATTCTCATCAAAGATTTTATTATCCCCCAGCAAGTGTCTTAAAGCATAATCACTATTGTAGAGAATTTCATCTATCACAGATTTTTCACGAGTCATACCATAAAAATCAAAGATTTCCCTAGCTTCCCGTATTATGTAATCAAATTCATTCATAAGGACAAGAGTGGACAACTTTTTAGCTCTAGGACTCTTTATAACAGGAAGCTCAAAAAATAATCTTTGCAAAGTAGGATGAGTACGAATAAATTTACTTTCATGTTTCAGAACTAGTGCTGAAATAGCATTTGCATAAGATCTAGTATTTTTAAGTATAGGGGCATCATCAAGACTTAGATTCCCAAAACAATTGAAAAATTCTTGGATACGTTCTTTTCCCATAATGTTCCCTTGCCCCAAGATAAAGTTTTAGCATCCAGATTGCTTGTACATCCAATCTTAGGAGTAAGGCCATCATCTGTTGGTGCCATACCGAAATCACTCATGATTGCAAACAAAGGATAGATCTGACAAGAAAACGACGAACGGAAAAGAGAGGCGAATAAAACGATGAATTTTTGTGAAGTGGGGGAGAGGAAAATGAGAGGCAAATGGCAAATAATGCGAGGGGATGAGATTTGTGATTAGGAACCTGGTATATGTTGAAGATCCTCCCTGGCAACGACGCCAGAAATTCCTTTTGATGTCACTTGAAGCTACGTCGGTGTTTCCAAGAGGAAGGGATGATGCAGCATAGCGGTGGTAGATATTTCCCTCATATATGAAACCAAGGTTATCGAACCAGTAGGAGAACCAAGCAACACAATGTAAACAGCCCCTGCACATAAATAACATCCAGTCGCAACCCAATGTGTTAAAGGGGTTGTCAACCCCTTTCGGGTAACGGCGCCAGAAACGGTGCGCGGGCGGGTGAAAGTTGTAATAGATTAAATAAATAGATGGCAAATAAAATAAAGTGCAGCAAAGTATTTTTGAGGTTTTGGATTAATAGATCTGAAAATAAAAGCAAATAAAAGTAGGTCGCAAAGGCAAATATATGAGAAAAAAGACCCAGGTCCGTAGGTTTCACTAGTGGCTTCTCTCGAGAAAAATAGCAAAGCAGTGGGTGAACAAATTAATGTTGGGAAATTGATAGAACTCCAAATAATTATGACGATATCCATGCAATGATCATTATATAGGCATCACGTCCAATATTAGTAGACCGACTCCTGCCTGCATCTACTACTATTACTCCACACATCGACCGGTATCCAGCATGCATCTAGTGTATTATGTTCATGGAGAAATGGAGTAATGCAATAAGAACGATGACATGATGTAGACAATATTTATCTATGTAGAGATAGACCCCATCATTTTATCCTTAGTAGCAATGATACATATGTGTCGTTTCCCTTTCTGTCACTGGGATCAAGCACCGTAAGATCGAACCCACTACAAAGCACCTCTTCCCATTGCAAGATAAATAGATCAAGTTGGCCAAACAAAACCCAAATATCGGAGAATAAATACGAGGCTATAAGCAATCATGCATAAAAGAGATCAAAGAAACTCAAATAACTTTCATGGATATAAAAAGATAGATCTGATCACAAACTCAAAGTTCATCGATCCCAACAAACACACCGCAAAAGAGTTACATCATATGGATCTCCAAGAGACCATTGTATTGAGAATCAAGAGAGAGAGAGATGAAGCCATCTAGCTACTAACTACAGACCCGAAGGTCTACAAAGAACTACTCACGCATCATCGGAGAGGCCCCAATGGAGGTGGTGGGCCCCATCCGAGATGGCCTCTAGATTGGATCTGGTGGTTCTGGACTCTGCAACAGCTGGATGAATATTTCGTCGACTCCCCTAGGGTTCTGGGATTTTTGGGGTATTTATAGAGGAAAGAGGCAGTCCGGGGGGCACTCGAGGTGGGCACAACCCACCAGGGCGCGCCTGGGCCTCCTGGCGCGCCCTGGTGGGTTGTGCCCCCTCGGGGCACCCCCCAGGCGCAGCCATGCCTGTTGTGTTCCTTCTGGCCCATAAAAATTCTCTGTGAAGTTTCGTGGCATTTGGACTCTGTTTGATATTGATTTTTTGCGATGTAAAAAACATGGAAAAGACAGGAACTGTCACTTGGCACTATGTCAATTGGTTAGTACCAAAAAATGATATAGAATGACTATAAAATGATTATAAAACATCCAAGATTGATAATATAACAACATGGAATAATAAAACATTATAGATACGTTGGTGACGTATCAGGCACTATGTCAATAGGTTAGTCCCAAAAAGGATATAAAGTTGCTATAAAACAGTTGTAAAACATCCAAGAATGATAATATTACAGCATGGGACAATCTAAAATTATAGATATGTTGGAGACGTATCAGAGGCACACACTAGCCCACAAGGGGGATGGCACGCCCTCTCCCTGGCCGCCGGCCCTAGGGGAAGGAAAGGGGGAGGGTTGGCTCCTCCCGCCTTTCCCTCCTCATGAGAGAAATGAAAGGGGGGGGGGCTCCACCTCCCCCTGCTTTCCTCCCGTGCGTTAATAAGGAAGGGGGAGGGGCAGCAGCCAGGGCAGGAGCCCAAGGGGGATTCGTCCTCCCTTGGGGCGCCTCCTGGCTGCCTCCCCTCTCCCCCACCTATATATATATGAGGGAAGGGGCGCCACACAGGGCCACGACAATCTCTTAGCCATGTGCGGCGCCCCTCTCCATAGTTTCGTCCCTCGGTCATATTTTCGGTGTTCTCAAGTGAAGCCCTGTGGAGATAGCATTTACCATCACCGTCACCATGTCGACGTGCTGTCGGAACTCATCTACGTGCAACTTCGCCCATCTTGATAGATCAAGAAGGCGAGGACATCATCGAGCTGAATGTGTGCTAAACGCGGAGGTGTCGTACGTTCGATACTTGATCAGTTGGACCGCGAAGTAGTTCGACTACATCAACAGCATTAATAAACGCTTCCGCTTACGGTTTACAAGGGTACGTAGACACACTCTCCCCTCTCGTTGCTATGCATCTCCATGGATAGATCTTGTGTGTGCGTAGAATTTTTTTGTTTTCCTTGTAACGTTCGCCAATAGTGGCATCCAAGCCAGGTCTACACGGAGATGATATGCACAAGTAGAACACAAAGGAGTTGTGGGCGGTGATAGCTAGTCATACCGCTTACCACCAACGTCTTATTTTGATTCAGCGGTATTGTGGGCCTGGACCAACCTTACATGTCCACGCACATGATACCGGTTCCACCGACTGACATGCAACTTGTTTTGCATAAAGTTGGCTGGCGGGTGTCTGTTTCTCCTACTTTAGTTGAATCAAATTTGACTACGACCAGTCCTTGAAGAAGGTTAAAACAACAAACTTGATAATCACCATTGTGGTTTTGCGTAGTTAAGATTGGTTGTTGCTAGAATCCATAGCAGCCACGTAAAACTTGCAACAACAAAGTAGAGGACGTCTAACTTGTTTTTGCAGGGCATGTTGTGATGTGATATGGTCAAGACATGATGTGATATACGTTGTTTTATGAGATGATCATGTTTTGTAATATCGACAACTGCGAGGAGCCTTAGGGTTGTCTCTTAATTATTGTATGATATGCAAACGCCATGTAATTGCTTTACTTTATCGCTATGAGTTAGCAAAAGTTGTAGAAGCAATAGTTGGCAAGACGACCCTGACGCAATGATGAAGATCAAGATGTCGAGCCAGTGACGATGGAGATCATATGTGTCGTTATCCTTAGTAGCAACGATACATATTTGTCGTTTCCCTTTCTGTCACTGGGATCAAGCACCGTAAGATCGAACCCACTACAAAGAACCTCTTCCCATTGCAAGATAAATAGATCAAGTTGGCCAAACAAAACCCAAATATCGGAGAAGATATACGAGGCTATAATCAATCATGCATAAAAGAGATCAAAGAAACTCAAATAACTTTCATGGATATAAAAAGATAGATCTGATCACAAACTCAAAGTTCATCGATCCCAACAAACACACCACAAAAGAGTTACATCATATGGATCTCCAAGAGACCATTGTATTGAGAATCAAGAGAGAGAGAGATGAAGCCATCTAGCTACTAACTATAGACCCGAAGGTCTACAAAGAACTACTCACGCATCATCGGAGAGGCACCAATGGAGGTGGTGGGCCCCATCCGAGATGGCGTCTAGATTGGATCTGGTGGTTCTGGACTCTGCGGCAGCTGGATGAATATTTCGTCGACTCCCCTAGGGTTCTGGGATTTTTGGGGTATTTATAGAGGAAAGAGGCAGTCCGGGGGGCACTCGAGGTGGGCACAACCCACCAGGGCGCGCCTAGGCCTCCTGGCGTGCCCTAGTGGGGGGCACCCCCAGGTGCAGCCAGGGCCCGTTGTGTTCCTTCTGGCCCATAAAAAATTCTCCGTAAAGTTTCGTGGCATTTGGACTCCCTCTGATATTGATTTTCCGTGATGTAAAAAACATGGAAAAAACAGGAACTGGCACTTGGCACTATGTCAATAGGTTAGTACCAAAAAATGATATAAATGACTATAAAATGATTATAAAACATCCAAGATTGATAATATAACAACATGGAACAATAAAAAATTATAGATACGCTGGAGACGTATCAGCATCCCCAAGCTTAACTCCTACTCGCCCTCAAGTAGGTAACTGATAAAAATAGAATTTTTGATGTGGAATGCTGCCTGGTGATCATGGAGATCATGACGATTGAGGGAGTCCTAGACTAAGGGGTCCTGAGGCGTCCGGCCTGTTATCCATGGGCCGGACTGGTGGGCTGTGAAGACATGAAGGCCGAAGAGCACACCGTCTCCAGATTAGACTCTACTTGGCGTGGAAGGAAAGCTTGGCGACCGAAGATTCCTTCTTATGTAACCTACTCCATGTAAACCCTAGATCCCCTCGGTTTCTCTATAAATCGAAGGGGATAGTCCGGAAAGGACACCCCATATACTCATTACCATATTCATAGGCTAGACTTCTAGGGTTTAGCCATTACGATCTCATGGTAGATCAACTCTTCTAATACTAATATTCATCAAGATCAATCAAGAAGGAAGCAGGTATTACCTCCATAGAGAGGGCCCGAACCTGGGTAAACATCGTGTCCCCCGTCTCCTGTTACCATTGATCTTAGATGCACAGTTCGGGACCCCCTACCCGAGATCCGCCGGTTTGACACCGACATTGGTGCTTTCATTGAGAGTTCCACTGTGCTGTCGATGAAAGGCTCGATGGCTCACCTTGTCATTAAAGACAACATTACCGCAGGGGTAGTGTTGGCCTCAGGCCAAACCCTCCGGCTGGGCGACTTTACTATGATCGCTCGTTCGGCTGCGGAGCCGACGATGACCTCTCGGGCCATCGAGAATATCCTTCGCATCAACTCCGAGCACTCCAAGCAGATGGATCCGGTTGAGTTTTCGTCCTTAAACGAGCTCCTAGATCGCATCGCCGCTTTGAGAATCGTCACAGATTACGATCAGATCAGGGCTAAAACCGATCAGGGAGAAACCGAAACTCCACCGGTCACCCACCAGATCGCGGCAGTCCTTGAGCAGGACGGCGAGTCTTCTTCTATATTGAAGACAGACTATGTTCGGGTCACCGTTCATGAAGAGCCGGATACTCAGCCACGAAAGGACGCAACCAACCCTCCGAACATAGCATCGGACGACGGTTCCAAAAAATCAGAAGATATTCCGGAACCCGGACTGTCAAGTCCAAAAGGTCGTCGGACTACGGACAACCGGTTAGGTCGGGGTTCGGATTTAATTCCACCCACCCACCCGGACATAGAGGCTCTCATGAGCATAAAACAGCAATCTTAGGAGAAGGTCCACCACTTTTGGGCCAGATTCGACAAGGTAAAAGATTGCCGTGATGAGGACGCAATATCAGCGTTCTGCAAAAACTGTGCAGACGAAGGAATCCTCAACGCCATCAATCGAAACCGCATACTAAAATTTGCTGACTTAGCAGCCATCATAGAAAAATACTGCGCGATGGAAAGCGCCTGGGAAACTCAGGCAGCTCGCTGGGAACCACCAGCCCCAACCCAACTTCCCCTACAGGTGAAAAGGGCGTACCCTCCGGGCACACCCAGTCCAACAGTCTAAAAATACAAAGCCACTATACGACACAGCACCGTTCTGGAAGGGTGGCTCGATGGCCCATGCAAAATACATACAACAACAGATACCGTGGCAACCCACAGCTTTAGAGCATGTTGGATACTACGACAGGTGGCCAAGAGCGGCGAGGACATCCTTATCAAGGACGCCCAGAACAACACCCCCCAGAAGACGACGACCAAGAGTATTGACAGTCTTTGAGACATTCGCTTCAAATAACAAGTGCAAAAGGGCACTTCGCGAGCTCAACAAAGTCTGCCAAATCGCTATAATAAACCCATGGAACGACACGACTATAACATTCAACGCCGATGACGAACCAAAGTACAGAACAGTACGAGCACCGGCCACGTTAGTCCTCATCCCGATCGTGGATGGGTTTCAACTCACCAAGGTCCTCATGGACGGCGGCAGCGGACTAAATCTCATTTATGAGGACACACTCCATAAAATGGAAATAGACAGGAGCCGCATCAAACAAAGTAACACAACCTTCCGGGGAATTGTTCCTAGTCGGGAGGCGCGGTGCGCGGGAAAAATCACACTTGATGTGGTATTCGGATCATGGAGAACTATCGCTCGAAAGAAATAACCTTCCAAGTGGCCCCTTTCAGCAGCGGATATCACGCCCTGTTGGGGCGGGATGCTTTTACACGCTTCCAAGCTATACCTCACTATGGATATATGAAGCTCAAAATGCCCGTACCAAACGGTATAATCACTCTCGTCAGTGATCCAGACATAGCACTCCGCACTAAAAACAAAACCACATCCATGGCCCTGGAAGCACTATCCGAAGCCCTCGCGGCCGAAGAATTAACCGCACTATGCTCCACAGTGGACAGGGACGATGTGATCCTTGACAAACGCCCCAAATCCACCTCGTTCAAACCGATAGAAGAAATAATCAAATTCCAGGTCCACCCAACGGACCCCAAGAAGACAACATCCATCAGAGCTCAACTGAACCCAACAGTCAACACCGCACTACGAGAATTCCTATGCGAAAACTGGGACATATTTGCCTGGCACCCTTCGGATATGCCAGGGATCCCAGGCAAGTTGGCCGAAGATAGCCTCAACATGTTAAAGGGATTTAAACCAGTCAAGCAAACACTTGGGCACTTTTTCGAACCTAGGTGACAAGCCATGGGGGAGGAGCTGGCCAAGCTCATCGAGGCCGGATTCATCAGAGAAATCAAGCATTCGGACTGGCTGGCAAACCTAGTAATGGTACCAAAGAAAGATAAATCCTGGCGCCTAGGATCTCAACAAGGCTTGCCCTAAGGACCCCTTTCCCCTTCCCCGCATTGATCAAATCATTGACTCCACCGCAGGACACGATTCGCTGTGTTTCCTTGATGCATACTCCGGATACCATCAAATCAAAATGAAGGAATCCGATCAAGCTATAACAACATTTATTACCCCATATGGGCCATTCTGCTTCAATACCATGCCCTTTGGGCTCAAGAACGCCGGCGCCACATATCAACGCATGATTCAAACATGCATGGAGAAACAGATTGGCAAAACAGTAGAAGCTTATGTTGATGACGTCGTCATCAAAACGAGGCACGTGGAAACACTAATAGACGACTTACGTCTTACATTCGACAACCTCAGGGCGTATGACATCAAGCTCAACCCGAAAAAGTGTGTCTTCGGCCTCACCGCTGGAAAATTGCCGGGCTTCATCGTCTCCAATAGGGGAATCGAAGCAAACCCAGCCAAAATCCGAGCTTTGTCACAATTGGCTAAGCCAACAGACCTTAAAAAAGTTCAAAAACTTGCAGGTTGCGTGGTAGCTCTAAGCCGCTTTATCTCCAGATTAGGAGAAAAGGCACTGCCAATCTATCGCCTTCTACGGTGAACCGACCACTTCGAGTGGACGGACGCGGCAATAGCTGAACTGGAAGAAATAAAAACCATTCTTGCGAGCAATCCAATCCTGGCCGCACCAAATGCCGGCGAGCCGATGTTATTATACATATCGGCAACACATCGGGTGGTGAGCGCCGTACTCGTCGTGGAACGAGAACAGGACGGACATAAATTCCCGCTTCAGAAGCTAGTATACTACGTATCTACTGTCCTTACACGATGCAAATCCCGGTACCCTCATTATCAAAAAATAGCATACGCGGTCTTCATGGCATCCCGAAAGCTCCCTCACTACTTCTAGGAGTGTTCGATCACGGTGGCCTCCGAAGTACCACTCAACGACATTATAAACAACCGCGATGCTACAGCCCGGATTGCCAAATGGGCCATTGAGCTCCCGCCTTTTGACATTACATATAAACCACGTCGAGCTATCAAATCCCAAGTACTGGCCGACTTCATCGCCGAATGGACAGAGGCCGAACTCCCTAAAGAGTACGTCACATACTCCAATTGGGTCATGCACTTCGACGGCTCCGAAATGCTGGCAGGGCTAGGAGCGAGTGTCGTTTTAACGTCCCCTACCAGAGACATCGTCAGTACGTTCTCCAAATACTATACATAGACTCCAATAATGCAGCCGAATACGAAGCCTTATTGCATGGTCTCCGGATGGTTGTCTCCATGGGCATACAACGCCTAGAAGTGCGCGGGGACTCAAACCTTGCAATATCTCAAAGAAACGGAGATTTCGACGCTAAAGATCCGAAGATGGCAGCGTATCGTAACGCAGTCATAAAAATGTCGGCCCGGTTCGAGGGGCTCGAGTTCCATCATGTGGCTCGAGAAAGTAATCAAGCGGCGGATGTTCTTGCTCGCATTGGCGCTAAGCGCGACCCCGTCCCACCTAATATCTTCCTGGAAAGGCTCTTTAAGCCATCCGTGGTGTGACAGGGGGAAAACGACAATACTAGTCCGGACTGAAACATGACCCTAGATCCCGGAAACACCGACATAACACCGTCGGAGCATCTCATCATGGCAGTCATTGCCCCATGGACCGAACCCTTCCTGGCCAACCTTAATAGGAAGGAGTTTCCTGAGGACCAGAATGAGGCCTGCTGCATTGTCCGACGCTCAAAGGCCTACAAGGTTCATGATGGAGAGCTCTACAAGAAAAGCTCCACCGGAGTCCTTCAACAATGTATATCCTAGGAAGAGGGGCGGCAGCTCTTGTCTGAAATTCATGCCGGACTCGGCGGTCACCACACCGCAGCTCGGGCCCTTGTTAGCAAGGCCTTCCGTACATGGTTTTATTGGCCGACGGCCTGAGTAGATGCACAATACCTTGTCCAACGTTGCGTCGGATGCCAACTCTTTGCCAATCAAAGCCATATGCCCCCACTACCCTACAAACAATCCCCATCACTTGGCCTTTCGCAGTCTGGGGACTCAACATGGTTGGTGTCGGCGTCCTGGGAACGGGGGTCCCCAGACTTGCCTGCCTGCGGCCCGCGGCGTGGCTAAGCCAATAGGCCGTACGACCCATCTTCAACAACAATGCATCCAAGACCCTCGCGAGGGTCCAAGCCTCGCGAGGCGGATGATGCAAGGCCTCCTCTAGAGTGGCCTAGCTAGGCAGGCTCACGAGGAGCGGAGATGTCAAGGCGGGGCAAACCTCACGAGGCCCTTGTGACATGAGCCATGACGCACGACACCAGGCGGGCGCCAGCGCGCACAGTGTCCTTATTTCCTCTTTGGTGCTAAGGAGGCCAGTGCAGGCGAAGAGTACTGAGGCATCAGGCAAAGGTTGCTATATTGGTGCAACGAGATCAAGACCAGGATGACGGCAAGACGAAGGTCATCGTGGAGCCCAAGACGGCGTCACCGCCACAGCTTTTCGTAGGCGAAGACCACTTTTGTTAGGATAGCTTGTACTAGCTGCCCCCTTCAAATTGGCTCGCCGTTGTTGGCTCCCTTCCTGCTCGATATTTGGGAAGAGGACCAGGGCCTATATAAGTAGAGCTAGCCACCATAGTAGGGGCATCTAATCGCATCTCACCTCATCTCATCTCATCTCATCTTAGCTTGATCCAACCCGATCGAGAGCCTACTCACAAGAACACCTCAACCTCTGGAGGTTGTTCTTCATTTGTACTGTTCATCATCTTCCCTGGAGGCAATCCACCACCACCACACTGGAGTAGGGTATTACACCACAACTGTGGCCCGAACTAGTATAAACCTCGTGTCTTTCTGTGTTGCGAGTTCGTCGAGTTCGTCCACGAGATCTTAGCGAGTTAGGGCGTAGATCAGTAGGAAGGGAAGACTTCGCGCGCACGCCAATGTTCAAACCTTAAGGGTTTGCCGGAACCCCACATCCGACATTTGGCGTGCTAGGTAGGGGTGCGCCGTAGCTTCCCTTCCATCAGTTCGTCGCTCCGTCGTCTCCATGACGGACGCTCGCCATGCTCGAGCTGAGCGTCGAGCTGCCCTCACCGCCCGCGTCGCTCAGACAGCTCCCGTCGGCGGGCCACATCGCCGTTCTTCGTCTCCCGCCGCCAACGCTGCCACCGGACCAGCGGGGAACGAGCAGCAGGCGTCCATGCTGCATCCTTCGGTGCGGCAGGCCGGCCGCACCGCCACTCCATCGCTGACCCCTGCCGGTTCTTCGTCTCACGCGCACCGCGCTCCCATGGAGGCACGGGCCGCACTCCTCACGGCGAACGAGCTCCTGCGCTACCGCCCCATCGACGACCTCTACGAGGAGTGGCTCGACCGCGTCACCGAGCTCGTCCGCGCCGTAGGGGGCTCTCCGGCGCCGTCCCACTCTCTACCTCCCCCTCAACCAGCCGCAGGCGACGGGGCTCATGGCGTGCCTCCAGCACCTCAGCCCCAAGACGGCGCCTTGGCACCAAGGCGCGCGGCTCTGCGGCGTGATCCGCCGCGCCCGGTGCCCGCACGCGAAGAGAGAAGCTGCCAAGAAATTCCGCGGCCGCGGGAAGCTGCACCTGCGCTCCCCGCGCCACCTCATCAAGACCGCGCACTGCCCGCAGCGGTGCAGCGTGGACCTCGTCAAGACCAAGCTCCACCTCCGAAGCGGGCCCCGGCAACCACGGCTGGCTGCCGCGCTTTCACCCCCGAGCTGCATAGCGTCGCCAAGCCGGGCAAGTTCAAGCCGGATCTGCCTCCTCGCTACGACGGTACCGCCGACCTCGCGGAGTTCCTGCAGCTCTATGAGCTGAGCATCGAAGCGGCCAACGGTGACGAAAAGGTCATGGTGAACTGGTTTCCCATGGCTCTCAAGGATGGAGCTTGTCGGAGTAAATAGACATGGGTAGCCTAGCCGGCTTCCCCTGGCTCTTCTGAAAAAGTTACGAGCCCGCCCGGCTCTCGAAAATCCAAGACATGGGGCCGCCTTCCCCTTGCTGGCTGCCACCCAGGCCGGCTTTCGGAAGGCGGTCCGACTTTAGCCCTCATGAGAAGGCCGACTCCAAGAAGCCGGCCACGAGAAGGCCGACTCCAAGAAGCCGGCCACGAGAAGCCGGCTCCCATAGAGCGGTCAAGACCGTACCCTCAAAGTTTGCACCCACCTGACGGCGGTGCGATGGGGCGTAGCTACAGTGAAGCCTGCCACCCCCGAATCCCGGAGCACGCCTGGCACAGTGCGCCGTACGGGGTAGGCATGACCCGTCCGGCGCGCACTGTTGCCATGTTGACCTTGGCATCACCCACGACGGGCCGCCAGCGTGGCCCACGGACGGTGGGCTCCTTCGGGCAGAGAGACGCCCGAAGGCGGCTGCGCCTCCAACCAGTCGGCTCGAGACGGAGCCGGCTCCCCGCAGTCGGCTAGCCACCTCCCTCGAAGGAGACGCCCTATTAAGGAGACAAGACACGGTGAGGCTACAGCGATCGCCAGACGAGCGGCGGCACTGTAGCCACGCCTACCACGACGAAGCCTATGTCACCAAGATGAAGCCACAGTTACCAGCCGCCGACCAGGTCCTGGACAGTGGGACCTGCCTGTTGCCAAGGAGTTGGCAGCCGGCGGGACCCACCAGCCGGCGGGCCCCAGCAGTCGGCGCAGAAGCCGACGAGCGCAATCACAGACGGCTGGGCCCTGTGCCCAGTCGGATTACCATTGTACCCCTGGGGGGTAGGCCTATATAAACCCCCCAGGGCACCCATGCAAAGGGTTCGACCCCCTGCTAGTTCTAGACACCCCGCAAGGAGAAGAAGCAGGCTAGCCGTGCCATTCTTCCTCCTCCCACCAAACAGCTCAAGGAGCATTGTGTAGCTACTGGATTCATCTAGTGAACATGCGGAGACCCCGCAGAGCAGCAGTAGGGGTGTTATCTCCACGGAGAGCCCCGAAGCTGGGTAAGATCCGCCGACGTGCATGTCTTCGCCTTATCCCGTTTCCAGGCACCGGCGATGTCTTACTGGCTCCCACAATGATAAGCCACCCGTTGGCATATGTCGTACCCACCACCCGACATTTGGCGCCCACCATGGGGCCAGGTGCACCGTCGTCCGGAGACCTGTTCTGGACGGGAACCTTATTCCTCCCCCGCGAGCGTAGCCAGCCCGGCACGCCCGATGGCGCTTGCCACGACGCGCTGCAAGGCGTCACCAGCATCTGCGCGGCGAGCAGCCTCGCCGATCTCCTCGAAGAAACTCTCATCTCCGACGAGCTCGCCTCCGATGCGGGCACCGACCACCTCGCCAACCTTCTCAGCCAGCTCCATGTCTCCAGCGAGCCCGCTGCGGACCTGGAGTCGGTTGGCTCCACTGACCCGATGCCTGTCGACTCCGACACGGCCTCCTACGACACCTTCCCCACCAACGTCACGATCTACAACGACCCGCTTCCTCGAGCCGACGACTGCGATGCTGTCACCACCGAAGTGATGGTTGTCGGCCACGGCGGCCCGGCCGACGAGAGCGCCCACGACGCCTCGCGCGCGGCGGCCCACGACTTGTCCGCTCCCCTCCCGGCTAATGCCGATGACGAAGCACTGGAGGCACGCCGCCTCGCCCTCCTCGCAGAGGGCCGGAGGCTGGCCTCCGTAAGACGCCTCACTGAGGCCTATCAGCGTGAAGCTGACCGCGCCGCCTTCGGCACGCCGGCCCCGGGCGGGCCAAGCCGGGCCGGCCTTGTCAAGCAATGCGGCGCCGTCATCGCTGACACGCTGGGGGTCGACCGCCCGGTCTATGCCACTCCGCTCGAGAACTTGCGTGCCGCCCAGGCGGCTGTAGACGAGTTGGATGGCTTGGAGGCCGAAGACCTCCCCCACATGACCCGGCGCATCCAGCAATTGATTGACGCAGCCGCGCGGCGACACGAAGCCGACGCCCGCGCGGAAAGCCCTCCCCCGCGCCGAGAACACGGCGCGACGTCCCGGACGCCGACTACGAGCAACACCCACGCGTGACGCGAGAAGGAGCCGGCTGCCAGCCGCAGCCGGACCCGGATCTCCATCGAGCGAGACGCGGAGGGTCATCCTCCGCCCCGTGGAGAGAGATATCCCGCCCCGCCGCCAGTGGCGCACCAGACCCTCAGCGGCCGGCTAGGCCGCCGCGAAGGAATCGGCGAGAACGACGCCCGCCATCGGATCGACCGCCTGGCGCGATCCCTGACGTTGGAAGAAGAAGACGATGTCGGCCCGCCTTGTTTCGGCCCCCGCATCCGCGACGAGCCCTTTCCCAAAGGGTTCTCGCTCCCAAGAGACATGCCCAAGTACAACGGCTCTGTGAAGCCGGAAGATTGGTTGATCGACTACTCCACCGCGGTTAGCATAGCCAACGGCAACCGGCGCGTTGCCGTGAAGTACGTGCCCCTCATGCTGCAAGGCACGGCGCGGACCTGGCTCAACAGCCTCAAGCCGCGAAGCATCAACAGCTGGCTAGATTTCACAGAAGCCTTCATCCGCAACTTCACCAGCACCTACAAGCGGGCTCCCAAGCCCAGACAGGTCTGCTTGTGCGTACAAGGCCCCGCCGAGTCCACTCGCGATTACCTCACGCGTTGGGCCGAGCTCCGCAACTCCTGTGAAGGGGTGCACGAGGTGCAAGCCATAGAATACTTCACAGCCGGATGCCAAGAAGGCACCCTCCTCAAGCACAAGCTCCTCTGCGACGAGCCGGCTACCCTCGACGAGCTTCTGGACATAGCGGACAAGTACGCCACCGCCGACTCCTCGATGAAGACCGAGCTTCGGGTAGACACGTCCGGAAAGATACTCAACCCGGCGCCCAAGACGCCGGCTGGGGATTCCGGCCGACTCCCCCACTCGAACGACCAAAAGCGCAAGGGCCCCGCGCCGCCTCCCGCCAGTCGGCAGGTGGCCACAGTCGAAGACGCGCCGCCTGAAGAGCGACCGGTGCCCAAGAAGCCCAAGGGCGGCAGGCCGGCTTGGCAGCCCGCCTTCTCCTACGAGCAAACTCTCGACGCTCCTTGTAAGTTCCACAGCGGCGCGAAGCCGTCCAACCACATGACCCGGAAGTGCCATTGGCTCACCCGAATATCTAAAGGCGAAGGGCTCGCGCCGCCTCCGCCTGCCAGCCCGGCGCCTCCGCCTCCGTCGCCTCCGGCCGCTTGGCCCGCAGTCGGAGCCGTGCATGACAAGTTCCCTGACGAGCAAGCAACCTACATCGTCTTTACAAGCCAGCCCGAAGACCGGCACAGCAAACGCCAAGAGTGCCAGGAAGTTAGCGTGGTCGCTGCCAACCCCGCCGGACACATGCATTGGTCAGAAAAGCCCATCAGCTGGAGCCGGGCCGACCATCTGGAGGTGATGCCGTCTCCCGGCTCTTATGCTTTGGTCCTGGAAGCCACCCTTGCAACGGACAGGCGCGCCGCCCGCTTCTCCCGTGTGTTGATAGACGGCGGGAGCAGCATCAACATCCTGTACCGTGACACCCTGGAGAAGCTAAATGTCAAGACGAAGCAGCTCATGCCTACTCGGAAAGTGTTCCATGGTATCGTACCCGGCCTGTCCTGCGCCCCCATTGGCAAGATCAAGATTGATGTACTTTTTGGGGACAAGGAGCATTTCCGCCGGGAAGCGATCTGGTTTGAAGTGGTGGACCTGGAAAGCCCTTACCATGCGTTGCTTGGCCGACCTGCCTTGGCCAAATTCATGGCAGTTCCCCACTATGCATACCTCAAGATGAAGATACCAAGCACCAAAGGCGTCATCACCGTAGCCGGCGATTACAAGAAGTCCTCTGAGTGCGCAGCAGCCAGCAGCCGGCTAGCCGAGTCCCTTGTGATTGCCGAAGAGAAGAAGATGTTGGACCGAGTCGTGGCCATAGCCGGCAAACAGTCGGCCGTGTCCCCTGACCCCAAGGAGCATGACGCTCAAGGATCTTTCCAGCCAGCCAAGGAGACGAAGAAGATACCTCTTGACCCCGAGCATCCAGAGAGGTTTGCCGTCATCGGGGCAAACCTGAACAGCAAATAGGAAGGCGAGCTCGCCGATTTCCTCCATGAGAATCGGGACATCTTTGCATGGTCCCCCAAGGACATGCCGGGTGTTCCGAGGAAATTCGCCGAGCACAAACTACACGTTCGAGAAGACGCAAAGCCAGTCAGACAACCCCTTCGCCGACTGTCGGAGGAGAAACGCAGGATTGTAGGGGAGGATATAGCCCGGCTCTTGGCGGCCGGCTTCATCATGGAAGTTTTCTTTCCAGAGTGGCTCGCCAACCCGGTCCTTGTGCTAAAGAAGAACAACAAGTGGCGCATGTGTATAGACTACACGAGCCTCAACAAGGCCTGCCCCAAAGATCCTTTTGCCCTGCCAAGGATTGACCAAGTGATAGACTCCACAGCCGAATGCGAGCTGTTGAGTTTTTTGGATGCTTACTCCGGATATCATCAGATAAAGCTAGATCCGGATGAGCGCCTGAAGATCGACTTCATCACGCCATTTGGAGCCTTCTGCTACCTGACTATGACATTCGGCTTGAGAAATGCCGGTGCCACTTTTCAGCGTTGCATGCAGAAGTGCCTCCTCAAGCAACTCGGCAGAAACGCTCACATTTACGTGGACGACATCGTGGTGAAGACGGAGAAGCGCGGCACCTTGCTGGGAGACCTCAAGGAAACGTTTGAGAACTTACGCCAGTTCCAAATCAAGCTCAACCCCGAGAAATGCGTGTTCGGAGTGCCAGCCGGCCAGCTCCTAGGCTTCCTGGTCTCCGAACGCGGCATCGAATGCAACCCGGTGAAGATCAAGGCCATCGAGAGAATGGCGATGCCCACCAAGCTTCGAGACATTCAGAATTTCACCGGGTGCTTGGCCTCCTTGAACCGCTTCATCAGCCAGCTCGGAAAGAAAGCTCTCCCCCTCTACCGCCTCATGAAGAAGAGCACCCACTTCAAGTGGAACGACCAGGCCAACCAAGCTTTTCACGAGCTGAAGAAGATGCTGGCCACGCCGCCTGTCCTCGCGGCGCCGACTGAGAAAGAGCCCATGCTCCTCTACATCGCCGCAACTAGCCGGGTGGTCAGCACCGTCATCGTAGTCCAGCGCCCAGAAGAAGGCCGTGCCCAGCCGGTCCAGAGGCCGGTGTATTATTTGAGCGAGGTGCTGTCCGCCTCAAAGCAGAACTACCCGCACTACCAGAAGATGTGTTACAGCGTGTACTTCACCACCAAGAAGCTGAAGCCCTACTTTCAAGAGCATCCCGTCACGGTCGTATGCACCGCCCCGCTAGCCGAGATCATAGGCAACCGGGACGCATCCGGCCGGGTGGCGAAATGGGCCATCGAGCTGGCCACGTACACGATCTTCTACCAGCCCCGCACTGCCATCAAGTCCCAAGCACTGGCCGACTTCCTCGTCGACTGGGCCGAGACCCAGTACCTGCCGCCGGCTCCCGACTCCACCCATTGGCGCATGCACTTCGACGGGTCCAAGATGCGCACCGGCTTGGGAGCCGGCATCGTCCTT
Source organism: Triticum urartu (assembly GCF_003073215.2). Taxonomy (NCBI): domain Eukaryota; kingdom Viridiplantae; phylum Streptophyta; class Magnoliopsida; order Poales; family Poaceae; genus Triticum; species Triticum urartu. The sequence goes on from NC_053026.1 coordinate 546,631,308, forward strand.
ACCTCTCTGAAAGGCGACAAGCTCAGATACACGCTACAGATCCACTTTGCCGCCTCCAACAATGTGGCCGAGTACGAGGCGCTCATACACGGGCTCCGGCTTGCCAAAGAACTTGGCATTCGCCGGATCCTATGTTATGGCGACTCGGACCTGGTAGTCCAGCAATCATTCGGCGACTGGGACGCCAAGGACGCGAATATGGCGAGCTACCGCTTCCTGGTCCAACAACTCAGCGGATACTTTGAAGGATGCGAGTTCCTCCACGTACCACGAGCCGACAACGAGCCAGCCGATGCCCTGGCTCGAATAGGCTCCACGCGGCAAGCAATTCCAACCGGCGTCGCTCTACAACGCCTCCTCAAGCCATCTATCAAGCCATCTCCAGAGTCCGATTCCATCTTCGTGCCGCCTGACCCCGATGCGGCTGGGTCCGGCTCGAAGAACCAAGTAGGCGACCCCAAGACTCCCGTAGCCGGCCCGGCGACTGCCGCCCCGGCTCGAGGACTTCGGCGGTCGGCTCGGGGACTTCGGCAGCCAGCTCGGGGACTGCCGCACCCGGCTCGGGGACTGCGGTAGCCGGGCCGGGGACTGCACCAGCACAACAGCCGGCGGCCGACTCCAGCACCTCACCGCCCAGCCCGCCCACCCTGGTGGCAGTAGCCACTTTGGCAGTAGAAGAAGTCGCGGCTCCATCATGGGCTCAGTCCATCCTCAACTTCCTAGTAAACCAAGACCTGCCGGCTAACGAAACAGAAGCAAGACAAGTCCAACGTCGAGCCGGCGCATACACAATCGTCAACAGAGAGCTCGTCAAGCACAGTGTCACTGGAGTCCTCCAACGGTGCGTCGAGCAAGAGAAAGGAATTGCAATCCTCAGAGACATTCACCAAGGAGAATGTGGCCACCATGCGGCCTCAAGATCACTTGTCGCCAAAGCCTTCCGCCATGGTTTCTTCTGGCCGACTGCTTTGGATGATGCCAAAGAATTAGTTAAACATTGCAAGGGGTGCCAACTCTTCAGCTCCAAGCAACACATGCTGGCCTCGGCACTCAAGACCATTCCCCTCACTTGGCCCTTTGCCGTTTGGGGACTGGACATGGTGGGCCCATTCAAGACGGCGCGCGGCGGCATGACGCATTTGCTCGTCGCCGTGGACAAATTTACCAAGTGGATTGAGGCAAAGCCGATCAAGAAGCTGAATGGGCCGATTGCTGTGACATTCATCACAGACATAACAACTCGGTACGGCGTGCCGCACAGCATCATCACCGACAATGGCACGAATTTTGCCAAAGGAGCCCTGGCACGTTTCTGCGCAGCCCAAGGTATCCGGCTAGACTTAGCATCCGTCGCCCACCCGCAGTCAAACGGCCAGGTCGAGCGAGCTAACGGCCTCATCCTCTCCGGCATCAAGCCCCGACTGGTCGTACCTCTGGAGCGCTCAGCCGGCTGTTGGCTCGATGAGCTGCCGGCTGTCCTCTGGAGTCTACGCACTACACCAAACAAGTCAACCGGCTTCACCCCTTTCTTCCTTGTGTATGGTGCCGAGGCGGTCATCCTAACTGACATCGAGTTCGACTCGCCTCGAGTAACCATGTACACGGAAGCGGAGGCCAAGGAAGCATGAGAAGACGGCGTCGACCTGCTGGAAGAAAGCCGGCTGTTAGCCCTCAACCGGTCTGCCATCTACCAGCAGGGTTTGCGCCGCTACCACAGCCGGAAGGTCAGGCCAAGATCTTTCCAAGAGGGTGATCTTGTGCTCCGGCTGATCCAGCGAACAGCCGGCCAGCACAAGCTCTCAGCCCCTTGGGAAGGCCCCTTCGTCATCAGCAGAGCTCTAGGCAACGACTCCTACTACCTGATCGATGCACAGAAGCCGAAGGCACGCAAGAGAGATGACTCCGGCAAGGAGTCGGAACGACCATGGAACGCCAACCTCCTTCGAAGGTTTTACAGTTGAAAGGCAGTATGTATCACGCTAACTTTTGTATTAAGTACAAGACAATAGGCCCCCCGAGGAGGGCTCGGGGACTGCCATCCCTTATTTATGAAGGAAAAGTATCATGCTTATGACCTTGTCATTTCTTTTACTTGTTCCGTCCGGCACCGGGTTCGACTAGTCGGCTTGGGGACTGGCCGTCTGGAGTTATATTAGAAGTCCTACCCGCAGTCAGACAAGTAGTGTGACGGCTCCCAAGACTTCTCTTGCCAAAAGTCGCAGTTCGAAGAACCGGCTGTCCGGCTGGCAAGAGTTAAAGGCAGGAATGGGCGCCCACACGAAAACGGCTAGGGACTAACGGACTAATATAACAAAAGCCGGTTTTTCTCACACCGCCGACTGGCTACCAGAGTAGCCGGCCGGCCGGTTTCCATTCACTTCACTTCAATCCAAGGAAGCTCAAGTACTTGCCTCCCCAAAAGGGAAGGCGGCAAAGGAAAAAGCCTAAGGATAAAAAGCATACACGAATGGAAACCAAACATGCACATAATAATATTTACATAAAAAGACCTCCGAGAGGCTAGCATTTAACATAGTTTGGATACACCCCCAGTGGGTGGAACTGCGAAAACCTAACAAAGATTGTTCAAAAGACAACAAGCAGGAAAGATAAAGACGGCAGGTCAAGCTGGCGAAGCGGCCGACGAGCCGGACTGGTTGGCGGAGACGGTCGTGCCGGCTGAAGGAGCGGCCGACTGGCGAACTTCGGCTTGGTCGCCGCCTCCCACAGAGGGCGCGCTTCCACGCGCCTCGTTGCTGGAGGCACGGTTGGCCTGAGGTCGACCGGTTGTCCCACCAGCCGGCTCGACGTCTTCGCCGTCCCCCTCTTCGTCACCCTCGCCTTCGTCGCTAGAGGCAATCTCCTCCGCCGAGTCCTCGCCCACTGCCGGGTTCAGCCCGAACCACTCCTCCGGCTGAGCAACACCGTCATCATCGATTTCGGGTGCGAAAACGCTGATGTCGGTGCACTCGGCGATCATCGAAGCTCGCTGGGCGATAGCCGGCCTCACCTCCTCCAGCTCCGCGTCGGCCTCCATCCGCCAAGTGCGCAGCTGGTCCAGGCTCAGCCCTGGGTACCAAGCCCGAACGAACTCCAACGCCTGCCCGGCTCCGAGGCGGACCGCCGACGCCTTCCAAGCCTCAAAGCGACCAACTGCGACCTCCAGCCAGTCGGCGGTTCGGCTTGGGGTGCGGGGGATCGTCTCGCCGGGCCACAGGGCGGCCAACACTTGCGCCCCGGCACGTTGGAGCCGGCGAAGCATCCGATGAGCCGGCTGCAACCGCGCCTGGACAGCCAGGAGCTGCTCCTCAAGTGTCCGGTTCGCATCCGGCACGATGTTGGCCCCCGCCTGACGACGCGCCTCACGATGGGCCTCAATGCTTTGGGCGGCGAAGGCGGAGTAGCCGGGGAAGTAGTCTGCACAAAAAAACAAGCAACAGCTCACGATAAGCCAAAAGCCCAGGCGACAAGGGGCAGGGGAGGGCCGAGGAAGGCGGCTTACCATCGATCAAATCCTCGATCCGGCCGAAGCCCTCATCCAGGGCTCGCCGGGTCTCAGACCAGCTCGCCGCCTCGGTCTCATACTCCGCCTTCAAGGCGGCTTCGCTTTCCTGCGCCGCCTGTAGGGCCGCTTTGTGGCTCTCCTCTTGGTCGGTCAGCTTCTTGGCTAGGCGATCCCGTTCCTGGACCAAGGCGGCGTACTCGGCCTCCTTGGTATGAAGGGCGGCCTTCGCTTCGCCGAGCTCCTTCCTCAAGTCGGCGTTGGCCCCTGAGGACAAAGAAAAAGAAAAACCAATAAGGAAAGAGTCGTCAAGAAAGATCCGACCCGACTGCGCAGCAGTCGTCCCGAATCTCGGGGACTACACCCAGTGGGTGCGCTGACGCGCCCCCACAGGAGACAGACAAGATCGAGTACTTACTTCGGCTGTCGGCCAGGTCGTCGGTCCTCCGGCTCAACTCCCGAGCCTGGGAGTTGAAGGCGGCAACACGAAGGTTGTGATATTCCTGAAAGTTCAGAAAAAAGCAAAGTAAGGTAGCCGTCGAGAAAGATCCGACCCGACTGCGCAGCAGTCGGCCCGAATCCCGGGCACTACACCCAGTGGGTGCGCTGACGCGCCCCCACGGAAGAAGTTAAGAAAGCAAAGCAGCCAAGAACGAAGGACTCACCCGGATAGTGGCTCGCGTTGACAAGAACTCCTGGGTGAACTGTTGCAGCAGGGCGGCCTGAGCTTGCAGCCGGCTCCGGACCCCTTGAGTCGCCACATTCAGCTCGCTAGTCCCCCCGCTGGGAGTCCACTCGGACGTGGCAGTGCTGGCCGCCTCCAGATCTTCTGCCGACTGGCCTGCGCCCGCGACTCGGCGCAACTCCGGCGGAGCGGCGCCTCCCCCTGCGCGCCGGCTCGTCGCCGGCTGCACCTCGAGGCCGGCTCTGTTCTTCGGCTCACCTCCGGTCGGCCCCTCTGGCACCGCTGACGATTGGCCGCCTTGGCCCACTCCGGTTGGCGCTGCTGGCGGCGCTCTCGTCGCGAAGGCCACGGGGTCCTCCTCCCTCTCCTTCAGCGGCGGGTCTTGGACGATCTCCTCCGCCAAGGGCAATGGGGTGTCGGGGGCTACGGCTCGGAGAGGAATGGCGAGCAGCGGAGGCTGGTTGCGCGAGCTTTCCGCCTCCGTCTCCGCGGTAGCCGCCTCCGTCTGGTCCTTGGCTGCCGCGTCGGCCTGCTCCCTCGCTGCCTGGGCGGCTGCCTTCTCCGCCGCCTCGCGCTCCTCCCGCGCTTCGCGGGCGTTCCGCTCTGTGGCCTCCCTGAGATCGGCGCGGGGGTCCACGCGGCGGGAGCTCGAAGACCCTCCAGCCGGCCCCATGACGGAGCCGCCCGGACCCCGCTCAAGGGAAAGCGGCGCCCTGTCCAGCAAGCGAGAAAAAGTTAAGAAGAATATTCGAAGAGTAAGAAAATGATGAAGGGCATGCGACCAGGCAACCAGTGACTTACGCTGAAACCGCCTGAGGCTGCTTCACCGCCTTGCGGAAGCGGGCCGCCTTCGCAGCCGCCTCGTCTCGTTTTGTCGCCGCGGTGGAGGGCTTGGACTTCTTTGGCTGACTGCCGAAGAGGCCTGAAGCGGCCCGGCGCTTCTGCGCGCCGCCGGCAGCCGGCGCGATAGACGAGCCCGCGCCCTGATGGTCGGCCGCCGGCTGGCGACGCGGGGCGACTTCGGCTTCGAAATTGTCCGGCCAGTCCTCGAAGCTCGCAGTGAACCTTGAGCCTCCGGGCTCGGCGCTGTCCCCCACGACGGCGTCTTCCATGGCGGCTGCCCCCAAGTCCGGGTCATCAACGTCGTCCACAGTGCGGTCGGGGGCATACTGGCGTTCAATCCCTGCCGCCCCGGCCGGTGGCGGAAGAAGAGGGTTCTGCTCAAAAGAACCGACTAGTCAGAAGCCGGCTGTCACGAAGCCGGCTGACGACAAAAAGAAGATAGAGAGAGAAGCTTACCACGGGCGGAGGATTGGCGCGAGAATACGGCGCCTTTCCGTATTGCCAATCCCAAGCGAGCTTGCAGTTGGCGATATAATTAACCATGAGCGCCACCTCCGCGTGGGGCATTTCCCATGTGCTCAGCCGGCTTGGGTCGAAGCGGCCGCTCATCTAACACATCATATGGGGCCGACTTTGGAGAGGAAGAATCCGGCGCTCCACGAAGGCGGCCACCAAGTCGGCCACGCGCAGGCCTTCCGACTGGATCATCACCCGAAGCCGGGAGACGGCGGCGTTCCAGGCCGGAGACAGTGACCGGGCCCGGAAACTCCACGAGGGCTGCCTCCCAGCCGGCGGGCCAGCTACGTAAGCCGGCAGGTTGATGTAGTCTCCTTGCTCGGCAACGTTCTTCACGTAGAAGTAAGATTTTTGCCAGACCTTCACCGACTGGATTAGGGGGATGGACGGGAACAGATTGTTCTCGCTCGCCCTCCTCATGGCGATGAAGGCCCCGCAGGGTGCGGGCACGCCGGCGACGACAGTGCCGAGTTTGCTCTGGAAGAACTCTCCCCAGAGCTCCAGCATGGGGAGCAGCCCCAAGAAGCCTTCGCAGAGGGAGACGAAGGCCGACATCAGCATCACCGCATTGGGCGTGAGGTGATGCGGCTGGAAGTTGTAGAACTCGAGGAAGGAGCGCAGAAATCTGCTCGCCGGGAGGCCGAAGCCGCGCAGGCAGTGCAAGCGGAAGACGACCCGCTCTCCCTCCTCCGGCTCCGGCGAGATCTCCGTCACCGGCGCCAGGCGGACCCGCATGAGGTCGGCGCCGGGCAGGCGCCAAGTCTGGCAGAGGAACTCCACATGGTCTTCATGGACGTTGGAGCCGTCCCACGAGCTTGACAACGCCATGGGAGCAGGACACTGTGGGGGTGCTGTGACGGGAAGCTGCGACGGCAGCGAGAGGAAGAAACGAGGATTAGGAGGGGCGGAGCGAGAAAGAGCGTGCGAACCTCTGTCGCTCTCCCTCCTCCCCTTACTTATAGGCTCACGTGGCGGAGCCGAGGAGGCGTGGCGTGGGGAAGCGTGGGGATCGATCGTGCCCACTCCCCACGTCCCGCGATTATTGAGCCTTAATGGCGAAACAGAACTGCCTCGAGAAGGCGAGCGGCCCCTGTGGGCCACGGAAGATCCGCGCTCGGACCAAGGCTCGCGAGTGGCGGGCCCGGGCCTGCGGCGGCGTCCCGTCGTGCGCGTGCGCTCACAGGATCTCGCTGCCACGTGGCCGCGGGAGGGCCCGTGGTCAGCACACAGGTTCCCCCCTCCTCCCGCCTACAAGACGCGGGGCTCTCTGAAGTCGGCATACGCTCGCAAAGCCGGCTCTTCAGGATGGGGAAGCTAGCTTCTCGTCCCCCTACCCGCCTCGGAGCTCGATCAGCTTCGGGGACTACTGTCGGAGTAAATAGCCATGGGTAGCCTAGCCGGCTTCCCCTGGCTCTTCTGAAAAAGTTACGAGCCCGCCCGGCTCTCGAAAATCCAATACATGGGGCCGCCTTCCCCTTGCTAGCTGCCACCCAGGCCGGCTTTCGGAAGGCGGTCCGACTTTAGCCCTCATGAGAAGGCCGACTCCAAGAAACCGGCCACGAGAAGGCCGACTCCAAGAAGCCGGCCACGAGAAGCCGGCTTCCATAGAGCGGTCAAGACCGTACCCTCAAAGTTTGCACCCACCCGACGGCGGTGCGACGGGGCGTGGCTACAGTGAAGCCTGCCACCCCCGAATCCCGGAGCACGCCTGGCACAGTGCGCCGTACGGGGTAGGCATGACCCGTCCGGCGCGCACTGTTGCCATGTTGACCTTGGCGTCACCCACGACGGGCCGCCAGCGTGGCCCACGGACGGTGGGCCCCTTCGGGCAGAGAGACGCCCGAAGGCGGCCGCGCCTCCAACCAGTCGACTCGAGACAGAGCCGGCTCCCCGCAGTCGGCTAGCCACCTCCCTCGAAGGAGATGCCCTATTAAGGAGACAAGACACGGTGAGACTACAGTGATCGCCAGACGAGCGGCGGCACTGTAGCCATGCCTACCACGACGAAGCCTACGTCACCAATATGAAGCCACAGTAACCAGCCGCCGACCAGGTCCTGGACAGTGGGACCTGCCTGTTGCCAAGGAGTTGGCAGCCGGCAGGACCCACCAGCCGGCGGGCCCCAGCAGTCGGCGCAGAAGCCGGCGAGCGCAATCACAGACGGCTGGGACCCGCGCCCAGTCGGATTACCATTGTACCCCTGGGGGGTAGGCCTATATAAACCCCCCAGGGCACCCATGCAAAGGGTTCGACCCCCTGCTAGTTCTAGACACCCCGCAAGGAGAAGAAGCAGGCTAGCCGTGCCCTTCTTCCTCCTACCACCAAACACCTCAAGGAGCGTTGTATAGCTACTGGATTCATCTAGTGAACATGCGGAGACCCCGCAGAGCAGCAGTAGGGGTGTTATCTCCACGGAGAGCCCCAAAGCTGGGTAAGATCCGCCGGCGTGCATGTCTTCGCCTTATCCCGTTTCCAGGCACCGGTGATGTCTTACTGGCTCCCACAATGATAAGCCACCCGTTGGCATATGTCGTACCCACCACCCGACAGAGCTCGCTCCTGGCTCCTGAACCTGCATCACGGCTCGATCTCCTCCTGGGACGAGATGCGCGACCGCTTTGTCGCCAACTTCCAGGGCACTCGCGACCGCCCACCGGCCGCGGGTGATCTACGCCGCATCAGGCAGCAACCAGGAGAGACCCTCCAGAAGTACATCCAGCGCTTCAACAACACCCGCCTCAAGATCCCCGAGGTCACGGACGAGGCCATTATCTCCGTGTTCTCCGATGGCGTCTGTGACTCAAGATGAAGGAAGAGCTCGCCATCCACGAGGAGCTCTGCACATCTCAGGAGTTGTTCAACCTGGCGACCAAGTGCGCAAGAGATGAGGTGGGGCGCCTCTCTCTCCTTGCACTGCCAGCCGTGGGCGCGGAGGAGAAGAAGGCCAAGGCCAAGGACGTGAAGCGCAAGGAGGCAGCTGTGCTCGCAGTGGAGCCCGACATCAAGCGGGGCAGAGATCAACCCGAGTCATCCAAGAACGGCCGACCGTTCTGCGCCTTCCACAACCTAAACACCCACAACACCAGCGACTGTCAAGAGCTCAGAGCCATATGAGAAGGACGCTACGGTCGATGCCCCGAGCACAACGATCAGGGCTACGGCCGCGGAGGAGGACGTGGAGGCGGATGCTGGGACGATCGTGGCCTGCGCCAGGAGTGGCGCGACTGACCTCATGAGGACCTGGCAGGACCAGCCTCGCGAGGGTGCCTGGAGGGACCCGCCGCGTGAAGATTGCCCCCAGGGCAACACCGGTCTTCCCCCGCTGCCGCCACCAAGAAGGAACGACGACCACCACTAGGACGAGGGGGCTGGGGGCTTCCAGGAGCCACGTGCGATTGCCTGCATCTTGGGCGGTGCCCAGGCCCCAGCCTCTCAACGCACCTTCAAACAGTTCGCTCGCGAGGTGAACGCGGCGGTCCGCAAACTCGAGGCCACGCGCCCGCTCAGGTGGTCCCAATGCGCCATCACTTTTAACTCGGCGGATCAGCTCAAGTGCGCAGCCACCACTGGCGCCCTCCCTATGCTGTGTTCCCCAGTCATCAACAATGTGTAGGTCACCAAGACCCTCATCGACGGCGGCATAGGGCTCAACGTCCTGTCCGTCGACATATTCGACAACCTCCAAGTGCCTTATGAACAGCTCCAGCCCACCAAGCCTTTCTCAGGAGTGACCGACGGCTCCACCACACCGATAGGACAGGTCCGCCTGCCTATCACCTTCGAGGAGCGCAAGAACTACCACACCGTGCTCATCGACTTCGACGTCGCGCACATCCGCCTGCCGTACAATGCCATGCTCGGGTATCCAGCGCTAGCCAAGTTCATGACAGTCACTCATCACGGCTACAACATTCTCAAGATGCCAGGAAGCGGAGGAATCATCATGGTCCCGTGTGAAGAGAGGGATGCGGTGTGCTCCCTCGAGCGCGCCTTTCAAGCCGCAGCAATCGACGACCCCGACAGCAGAAATGAAGGCCCTCTAGAGGCCATTCCCAAGAAGAAGCAGCCGCGCTGTGCAGGACCTCAGGAGGATGGCGTCGCGGCAGGAGCCTCGTCAGGACCAGCGCCCGCTCCACGGGCGCCTCCCTCCATCGCATAGGAAGGCGCACCGGTGTAGCGCCCCGAGACCGATGTGCCCGGTGTCCTCCTGTTATTTGCTATTGTTGCGTTGTCATTGCTTGCGTGTCATGCATTGCATATCATGTCATCATGTGCATTTCATTTGCATACATGTTCGTCTCATGCATCCGAGCATTTTCCCCGTTGTCCGTTTTGCAATCCGGCGCTCCTATGTCACCCGGTGTCCCTTTCTACCTCTTTTCGTGTGCAGGTGTTAAACGTTTCCGGATTGGACCGAGACTTGCCATGCGACCTTGGTTTACTACTGGTAGACCGCCTGTCAAGTTTCGTGCCATTTGGACTTCGTTTGATACTCCAGCGGTTAACCGAGGGACCGAAAAGGCCTCGTCTGTGTTGCAGCCCAACACCCTTCCAATTTGGCCCAAAACCCACTTAAACCCTCTCCATCATCTACAGCGTTCGATCACGATTGCGTGGCCGAAACCGCACCTCATTTGGACTCTCCTAGCTCCCTCTACCTATAAATATGTGTCTCCCTCCGAAATTCTCGCGCAGATGAAACCCTAACCCTCGTCCTCCTCGCGCCGCCGGATGTTTCTTCCTCCCGCGCCGGACATGTCCGCCCTCCACATCGCTCGGGTCAATCCCGTCATGACAGATCAGCTCCTCCGCCGCCCTCAGCCACTCCCGCATCGCCACCTGTCCACCGCCGCCTTTCTCTCTCCTCCCCACCTCCCGCGGCCCGCCGGGCCCAGGGCAGGCCCGCCCGGGCCCGATCTGCTTCGCCGCCGCTCGGTCGCGCGCCCGAGGCACGCGCCGCCCCGCCGCCGGCTGTTCCTCGCTGCGCCGCCCGTCTCTACCGCCTACGCCGCCGCGTGCCTCGTCGGGCCCCGCCGTGCTGCGCGCCGCCGCCTCGCACGCCGTGCACCGCCGCCTCGTTTGGCGCACCCACCGCCTCCGTTCACCGACGTCAACTGCCACTGCCTCGCCGGTGTCGTCCTCCGGCGACCGGAGCCGCCCCTCACCTGAGATGCCCTCAGTCCGGCTGGATCCGGGGAGTGGGATGAGATCCACCACTTCCCCGAACCAAACGCACCCTCGCCCGATCCGGATCTCGACGTCCCGGATCCCTCCGTCCCGTTGACTTTTCGCGAAGGTAAAATTTCACCAAGTCCCTGAAATTTCCAGATTCATATGCCCATGTTCATCGTGTCACAACTCTGCATCCGTAGTTCCGATTTGTGCATGTAGCATATCAAAATGTTCGTCTCGACGAGTACATCGTTTCATCTCACTGCATCATTTTCATTTGAGCTCATCTTGATGCCCGAAATGCTGTTGGAAGAGAGATATGTGAGGAATTTGTCAGATCTGTTTTCAGCAAATGGCATTTTGTCATTTTTGCCATGATTAATGTGTGCATGCTATGATCCTGAGCTCTACATGTGTTTTTTATATGCCATGCCATCTTTACAGGGTTGCTTGCCATGTATTTTTGTGATATGTGTGGTGACTAGCACAAGCTTGCAAACTAGCGTAATCAGTAATACTGATTTCAGGGACTTAGAATTTCACTAAGTCCTTGTCCTGATTTTGTCATTGTGCCATATGTTCATGTTGTTTCCTAATGATCCGTGCCTATTTTGAGGATGGTCAGTAGGGGTGTTTTGTTAATATTGTGGTGCTCTATCCACCCATGTCTTTGTTTGCATTATGGAGCACCCTAGCTTGAGTCAATCGAGCTCTACTTTTGCTATATCGTGAATCCTGGCAGATTGTTGACTTGTTAGCGATTTTGCCGAGGATGTTGCTATTGATCCGTGCATGCTATGTTGTTGTTCTTGCCATGTCTTCTTGATGGGGGTATGCTTAGTTTGTCATGCCATGCTCTGTAATGAGTGCATCGAGCTCGTAAACATGCCTACTCGTTAACTGATTTGCATGCTCCAGTTTTTCACCAAGTCTGAATCTGTTTACTTTTTTGCCATGTTCACATGCTTGCAATTGTATTTTCTGATCCTTTTGGCTCAAGGTCACTAAGGGACTTTTGTTAAGTGCTTTGAGTAGCTTCATGCCATGCCTTGCTTTTCCATGATATGTTCCTGTAGCATGTAGTTTTCATGCTCCAAAGTATGCTTCCTGATAATAAATCCCAGACTTGTGTTAATTTCACTAAGTCTGAAACCTGTTATCATTTGCACTTTTGCCATGCTTGTTTGAACCTGTTAACGGATGAATTAGCCGTAGCTCAGTGTTCATCTTTTGTCAAGCATCATGAGTGGATCCCTGCCATGTATTTTTTTTTGCCATGTTTGAGTGCTGTAGCATATATATCTTGGTGCATTTAGTTGGTCACTTGCTGATTATCGCAGACCGGTGCTATATTTGTTTTGCTTGCCATTTCCAAACCGTGCATCCGATTCTGGTGATCTTTATATCGATTTCAACCGAAATCACCTCACCTTTCCAGTGGCACTCTTGGATTTCCAAGTTGAGGCCAGGTTCAATCATTCCTTTCCAAATCATGCATATGCATCACATACCACATCCCGCATATCATACCATGTTCATGTGTTGGTTGTTTACTATGTTGTGTGCTTCTTTCCGGTGTTGCTTCTTCGGGTTGGTTCCGGCAACATCATGATTGCGAGGAACCGTTTGACTACGTCCGTTTGTCTTCTTCATGGACTCGTTCTTCTTCCTTGCGGGATTTCAGGCAAGATGACCATGAAATCACTTCTATCTTTGCTTGCTAGTTGCTCGCTCTTTTGCTATGCCTATGCTACGATACCTACCACTTGCTTATCATGCCTCCATATTGTTTAACCAAGCCCCTAACCCACCTTGTCCTAGCAAACCGTTGTTTGGCTATGTTACCGCTTTGCTCAGCCCCTCTTATAGCGTTGTTAGTTGCAGGTGAAGATTTGGAGTTGTTCCTCGTTGGAACATGGATATTTTGTTGGGATATCACATTATCTATTATTTAATTAATGCATCTATATACTTGGTAAAGGGTGGAAGGCTCGGCCTTATGCTTGGTGTTTTGTTCCACTCTTGCCGCCCTAGTTTCCGTCATATCGGTGTTATGTTCCCGGATTTTGCGTTCCTTACGCGGTTGGGTTATAATGGGAACCCCTTGACAGTTCGCCTTGAATAAAACTCCTCCAGCAATGCCCAACATTGGTTTTACCATTCACCACCTAGCCTTTTCTTTCCCTTGGGTTCTGCAGACTCAAGGGTCATCTTTATTTTAACCCCCCCGGGCCAGTGCTCCTCTGAGTGTTGGTCCAAACAGAGCCACTTGCAGCGCCACCTCGGGGAAACTCGAGGGCTGGTTTTAGTTGTACGTAGTGCTCATCTGAGTGTGCCCTGAGAACGAGATATGTGCAGCTCCTATCGGGATTTGTCGGCACATTCGGGCGGTGTTGCTGCACTTGTTTTACCATTGTCAAGGATGTCTTGTAACCTGGATGCCGAGTCTGATCGGAATGTCTTGGGAGAAGGAATATCCTTCGTTGACTGTGAGAGCTTGTGATGGGCTAAGTTGGAACACCCCTACAGGGATTTGAACTTTCGAAAGCCGTGCCCGCGGTTATGGGCAGATGGGAATTTGTTAATGTCCGGTTGTAGAAAACCTGAAGTTGACTAAAATACATCAACCGCGTGTGTAACCATGATGGTCTCTTCTCGGCGGAGTCCGGGAAGTGAACACGGTGTTGGAGTTATGTTTGACGTAGGTTGTTCTAGGATCACTTCTTGATCATAGTTGTTCGACCGTGCTTTTGCTTTCTCTTCTCGCTCTCATTTGCGTATGTTAGCCACCATATATGCTAGTCGCTTGCTGCAGCTCCACCTCATACCTTTTACCCTTCCTATAAGCTTAAATAGTCTTGATCGTGAGGGTGCGAGATTGCTGAGTCCCCGTGACTCACAGATACTTCCAAAACCAGTTTGAAGGTGCCAAGGTTACCGAGCGGATGACGCAACCAAGCTCAAGGAGGAGCTCGACAAAGATCTTGTCCTTTGTATTGTTCCGTTCTAGTTGATCAGTAGTGGAGCCCAGTTGGGGTCGATCGGGGATCTGTGTAGCTTTTGGGGTAGTCTTCTTTTATTTTGGGTTCCGTAGTCAGACCTTGATTGTATCTGGTTGATGTAATGCTTTATTCTTGTAATTGTGTGAAGTGGCGATTGTAAGCCAACTATGTATCTCTTTCCCTTATGTATTACATGGGTTGTGTGAACATTACCTCACTTGCGACATTGCTTTCAATGCGGTTATGCCTCTAAGTCGTGCTTCGACACATGAGAGATATAGCCGCATCTAGGGCGTTACAAGTTGGTAATCAGAGCCTTCCCCCACTTTAGGAGCCCCCTGCTTGATCGAATCACTGGCGTTATTGAGTCTAGAAATGTTTTGAGTCATTTAGGATTATATATATCAGAGAGTTAGGACTTCTTTTTACTCCTCAGTCCCTTCATCGCTCTGGTGAGGCATCCTGACGTGGAGTTTTGACTCTTCTCTTCTCAAATTTCACTAAATTTTTTTTTTAGGATCACGCGGGTATCTTGGAATCGTTCCGATCGATTTGTGACGAGAACATTGTTCTTGGTGCCTCCTGTCATTTAGGGGTTGTGGCGGTGTCCTTGGGAGTTGAGCTCCAAGGTGTTGTCGTCACAATTTTATCGTTGCAGTTCTGGAATACCTGAGTTTAGTTTCGCCGACATCGAAAATCTCTTTTATGTAGTTGTTGGTGAGATAACCTCGACGCCACCCAGTACTGGGGCGGGAGTTCGGGAGTATTGCCATAACTCGTATAACGGATGCTTTCCGAAGGTTGAGGTAAACTATTTCCGAAGGTTTCTTGGTTATGTGTTGAAGGATGGATACATCTGGATGTATGTTTTTGTGTAGTTTTGGGTGAGATATTATGCTTCCCCTATATCCCCAACACCTGATTGCATAACATGAAAGTTTCGGCAGTTTATAAGTGGGAATTCAAGTAGCTCTCAGGATATCTTTCCGACAGATGTATGATATGAAATTGGGGTTCGACGTCTAGTGGTCCGCCTATCCACGGTTGGTTTTATAGTGGTCTCATTGTGTCTTAAAGAGTCCTTGGCTATGCCGACTCGGGGACGCTTCGTATGTCATGTGCACTACCTTGTACATGATGGTGCTGTACGATCGAACCCGTGTAGGCCCCACCACAAAAACTTCGGACGAAATCTCTATCATATGTTTGTTCCGGCTTATTTTGCAAGCCAATCCTTTGTTTTTTTTTGAGTCGTGGTATTCGAGTTGCATCAATGTCAAGTGTTTGATTCCGTACCTTCCCCAAATGGTGTTCTCATACTTCGATGCGAATACTAATCCTTCTTGATAATCGAGATTGTCATGTCAACCCTTTTCAACCGGTGTGTCTCTCTTTAAGTGGATCCGATCATTTCAACAGTAGCAAGATCAATTCTCAGTTCTTCTCAACGGTGTTTGTTTCAGCCGTCTCCAAGTTGCCTTTGTTTTTTTCCCGCCCTCCCTCCCTTTTTTTTTTTCAAGGACTCAGATTTCTTAATCAAGTATCCATTTCTTTAATGTGAAGCCTCTCCATTCTTTTCCGTCAATGTTCTTACCCGGTGATTCTCATGAAGATCCTAACGGAGCCTCAAGTTCGTCATTCTTTGTTTCTGTTATCTTCTCTGGTGGATCTAATTCAAGCTTTCGGTGTTGATCATATCATTTTTCCTCGTTTCAAATACCTTCTTATGCCGGTGCACCTCTTAATCATCCACTTCTCGCTATTCAATTGTTCCGGAGTGTTCAAGATATCTCGAAGATTCGTGGTTCCACTCTACATTCATTGAAGATCTTTCGAGGATGTTACCTCTTTCAAGCCATTTTATTCAACCGGTGATATCTCTCTCTCTTCAGATCTTTTCAACGGTGTTCCTTTCGAGTGGGCCCTAACCCATAGATATTTTCCCGGGATCTTACCTGACTCTTCTTATTTTCCCGGAGCTATCCTCAAATTTCTTTTCGAAGTTTGACGTAAGAATGATTCATCATCAGTCAAATGTCTTTCTCCAAGATCTTCCAAATTCTTTTCATCATTGGTTCAACTTTTCCATTCTTCTCTATTCCGGAGTGTCTCAACAATTCACAGTGGTGTTTCTCGTCGTCTTCCTCATCATTTGAAGACCGAAGAAGAGCCTTACCTCCATATCTTATCCGTTCTCTCAGAGATTCGTGGTTCTAGTTCGAGGCCATCCTCTCTTTATTGATTTCGATTACCAGATTCATTTCACCCATCCGGAGCAATTCAGGAGTCTTTTCAGTTTGTCCCTCTAAAGGCCATCATTTCAGATCATTCATTTCAGCTTTCAGCTCACTTTCTCCAAATCTTACCGGTGCATCATTCAAGTATTTTCTCTATTAAGTTCGCGATCTATTCGTTCTCATGTATCAAATCCTCTCAAGTATCTTCATTCTTTTATAATTCTTCCCGGTGTTTCTTTATTTTTCTCTTCGTTCATTTTAAATTCTTACGGTGGTTCGTTCAAGACTTCTCGTCATTCGTTTATCATATCAATTCATTCGTTGTTTCAATCCTACCGGCGGCTCATTGAAAACCTTTCCAAGTTGACTCTATATCTATCTTAATTCTTTCTATGAGAATAAGTAGTATGCCAAAGCCATTGATTGTCATCAATTTAATTGGTGAAGGATAAGCATAATGTAATTCTTATTCTTGTTTCTTCCAAGTGATTAATTCCTTTTTCTGGAGGTTCATCAAAATTCTTGATCTCAATTATTCATCTTTGTTTTGCCGGAGTTCCGAGTTCTCTCAATTATATCACCACGGAGATCCATCTAAATCATTGCAAGGATTCAGCTTGTGTTTTCAACTTCTCTTCCCTTTGATCATTCTTTTGTTTAACGGAGATCTTCATGGAGGCTCTACATAGTGATTCATCAAGGATTTAATCCGTTCTCGAAACGTTCAACAAGATTATTTTCAGAGGGGTTCAAGCTTTCTTCTTCTTGCAATCCGGAGTGCAATTCCTTCTACCGTATCATTTGAGGTGGTGCTATGTCATTCTTCATAACTTGAGTTCATGTTTCATGATTCACATGTTGTCAAGGATGAGGTATCTTAAATCCATCGATCTCGTCAGTGGAGTTATCTTGGGTTATATTTCACCTAAAGCTTTCCCTAAGGATCATTGCTAATTATGGTCCTTATAAATGACCCAAGTTCTTCATTTATCCTCCTGGTGATATAAGTTTTCTCGTCTCCTTGTTCATATCAATCCAAATCCATTGTTTCCGTTTGTGGCAGAATTTCACCTCATAATTTTGAGATGTCTTCCACAAGCCCACAATAACCTTACTCTTTTCGTTTTTGTTTTTCCAACAACTCTGTTCGACCCTTATCCTAAGGATACCTTTTTCAAGCTCATTTGTGGCATTAGTTGACCTTTTCTTCTCCATCCTTTCAATGATCTTTTTTTTCTTTCTTCTTACGGAGGCATTGTGATGTTTCACTTTTCTCTCATATTCTCGAGTTGTGAGGATCATGTTCTTTTCATGCTTACCCATTTAATCGGAGTGTTGTGCCCTCTGCTCAAGTTCTTTTCTACTTATCTAGTCTTGCATCTCTTTGCAATCCGAGTGCTTCCCGAAGTTGTTCTTCCTTGTCCCTCTTTCCTAATGGAGTTCTTTCAACTTTGTCATCTCCGTTGTATTATTCTCTCGAAATGGCTTACCCTTTTCAAGGTTCTTTAGTTTCACTCATTTGTTAAAGAAGCAACGTAGTTTTAGCTCTTCTCTTCCTCTTCCGTTTCTCTCCGGTGCCATTCTAGATCTCGGGACGAAATCCTCTCATAGTGGTGGAGTGTTGTAGCGCCCCGAGACTGATGTGCCAGGTGCCCTCCAGTTATTTGCTGTTGTTGCGTTGTCATTGCTTGCGTGTCATGCATTGCATATCATGTCATCATGTGCATTTCATTTGCATACATGTTTGTCTCATGCATCCGAGCATTTTCCCCGTTGTCCGTTTTGCAATCCGGCGCTCCTATGTCACCTGGTGTCCCTTTCTACCTCTTTTTGTGTGCGGGTGTTAAACGTTTCCGGATTGGACCGATACTTGCCATGCGGCCTTCGTTTACTACCGGTAGACCGCCTGTCAAGTTTCGTGCCATTTGGACTTCGTTTGATACTCCAACGGTTAACCGAGGGACCAAAAATGCCTCGTCTGTGTTGCAGCCCAACACCGTTCCAATTTGGCCCAAAACCCACTTAAACCCTCTCCATCATCTAGAGCGTTCGATCACGATCGCGTGGCCGAAAACCGCACCTCATTTGGACTCTCCTAGCTCCCTCTACCTATAAATATGTGTCTCCCTTCGAAATTCTCGCGCAGATGAAACCCTAACCCTCGTCCTCCTCGCGCCGCCGGACGTTTCTTCCTCCCGCGCCGGACATGTCCGCCCTCCACATCGCTCAGGCCAATCCCGTCATTCCACATCAGCTCCGCCGATGCCCTCAGCCACTCCCGCATCGCCACCTGTTCACCGCCACCTTTCTCTCTCCTGCCTGCCTCTCGCGGCCCGCCGGGCCCAGGGCAGGCCCGCCCGGACCCGATCTGCTCCGCCGCCGCTCGGTCACGCGCACGAGGCATGCGCCGCCCCGCCACCGGCTGTTCCTCGCTGCACCGCCCGTCTCCGCCGCCTGCGCCGCCGCGCGCCTCGTCAGGCCCGGCCGTGCTGCGCGCCGCCGCCTCGCACGCCGTGCGCCGCCGCCTCGTTTGCCGCACCCGCCACCTCCGTTCACCGGCGTCAACTGCCGCTGCCTCGCCGGTGTCGTCCTCCGGTGACCGGAGCCGCCCCTCCCCGGAGATCCCCTCAGTCCGGCCGGATCCGGGGAGTGGGATGAGATCCACCACTCCCCCGAACAAAATGCACCCTTGCCCGATCCGGATCTCGTCGTCCCGGATCCCTCCCCCCTTGACTTTTCGCGGAGGTAAAATTTCACTAAGTCCCCGAAATTTCTAGATTCATATGCCCATGTTCATCGTGTCATAACTCTGCATCCGTAGCTCCGATTTGTGCGTGTAGCATATCAAAATGTTCGTCTCGACGAGTACATCATTTCATCTCATTGCATCATTTTCATTTGAGCTCATCTTGATGCCCGAAATGCTGTTGGAAGAGAGCTATGTGAGGAATTTGTCAGATCTGTTTTCAGCAAATGTCATTTTGTCATTTTTGCCATGATTAATGTGTGCATGCTATGATCCTGAGCTCTACATGTGTTTTTTATATGCCATGCCATCTTTACAGGGGTGCTTGCCATGTATTTTTGTGATATGTGTGGTGACTAGCACAAGCTTGCAAAGTAGCGTAATCGGTAATGCTGATTTCAGGGACTTAGAATTTCACTAAGTCCTTGTCCTGATTTTGTCGTTGTGCCATATCTTCATGTTGTTTCCTAGTGATCCGTGCCTCTTTCAAGGATGATCATTAAGGGTGTTTTGTTAATATTGTGGTGCTCTATCCACCCATGTCTTTGTTTGCATTATGGAGCACCCTAGCTTGAGTCAATCGAGCTCTACTTTTGCTATATCGTGAATCCTGGCAGATTGTTGACTTGTTAGCGATTTTGCCAAGGATTTTGCCGAGGTTGTTGTTCTTGCCAAGTCTTCTTGATGGGGGTATGCTTAGTTTCTCATGTCATGCTCTGTAGTGAGTGCATCGAGCTCGTAAACATGCCTACTCGTTAACTGATTTGCATGCTCCAGTTTTTCACCAAGTCTGAATCTGTTTATGTTTTTGCCGTGTTCACATGCTTGCAATTGTATTTTCTGATCCCTTTTAACTCAAAGTCACTAAGGGACTTTTGTTAAGTGCTTTGAGTAGCTTCATGCCTTGCCTTGCTTTTCCATGATATGTTCCTGTAGCATGTAGTTTTCATGCTCCAAGGTATGCTTCCTGATAATAAATCCCAGACTTGTGTTAATTTCACTAAGTCTGAAACCTGTTATCATTTGCACTTTTGTCATGCTTGTTTGAACCTGTTAACGAATGAATTAGCCATAGCTCAGTGTTCATCTTTTGTCAAGCATCATGAGTGGATCCCTGCCATGTATTTTGTTTCCATGTTTGAGTGCTGTAGCATATATATCTTGGTGCATTTAGTTGGTCACTTGCTGATTATCGCAGACCGGTGCCATATTTGTTTTGCTTGCCATTTCCAAACCGTGCGTCCGATTCTGGTGATCTTTATATCGATTTCAACCGAAATCACCTCACCTTTCCAGTGGCACTCTTGGATTTACAAGTTGAGGCCAGGTTCAATCATTCCTTTCCAAATCATGCATATGCATCACATACCGCATCCCGCATATCATACCATGTTCATGTGTTGGTTGTTTACTATGTTGTGTGCTTCTTTCCAGTGTTGCTTCTTCGGGTTGGTTCCGGGAACGTCGTGATTGTGAGGAACCGTTCGACTATGTCCGTTTATCTTCTTCATGGACTCGTTCTTCTTCTTTGCAGGATTTCAGGCAAGATGACCATACCCTCGAAATCACTTCTATCTTTGCTTGCTAGTTGCTCGCTCTTTTGCTATGCCTATGCTGCGATACCTACCTCTTGCTTTATCATGCCTCCCATATTGTTAAGCCAAGCCTCTAACCACCTTGTCCTAGCAAACCGTTGTTTGGCTATGTTACCGCTTGCTCAGCCCCTCTTATAGCGTTGTTAGTTGCAGGTGAAGATTGAAGCTTGTTCCATGTTGGAACATGGATATTTTGTTGGGATATCACAATATCTCTTATTTAATTAATGCATCTATATACTTGGTAAAGGGTGGAAGGCTCGGCCTTATGCCTGGTGTTTTGTTCCACTCTTGCCGCCCTAGTTTCCGTCATATCGGTGTTATGTTCCCGGATTTTGCGTTCCTTACGTGGTTGGGCTATAATGGGAACCCCTTGACAGTTCGCCTTGAATAAAACTCCTCCAACAAGGCCCAACCTTTGTTTTACCATTCGCCACCTAGCCTGTTTTTCCCTTGGGTTAGGCCAGCCCAAGGGTCATCTTTATTTTAACCCCCCCCCCCCTGGCCAGTGCTTGTCTAAGTGTTGGTCCGAACTGAGTAGACTGCGGGGCCACCTTGGGGAAACTTGAGGGCTGGTTTTACTCGTAGGATGTCTCATCCGGTGTTGCCCTGAGAACGAGATATGTGCAGCTCCTTTCAGGATGTCGGCGCATCGGGCGGTCTTGCTGGACTTGTTTTACCATTGTCGAGGATGTCTTGTAACCGGGATTCTGAGTCTGATCGGGTCTTCCCGCTAGAAGGAATATCCTTCGTTGACCGTGAGAGCTTGTGATGGGCTAAGTTGGGACACCCCTGCAGGGATTTGAACTTTCGAAAGCCGTGCCCGCGGTTATGGGCAGATGGGAATTTGTTAATGTCCGGTTGTAGAAAACCTGAAGTTGATCTTAATTAAAATACATCAACCGCGTGTGTAACCGTGATGGTCTCTTCTCGGCGGAGTCCGGGAAGTGAACACGGTGTTGGAGTTTATGTTTGACGTAGGTTGTTCTAGGATCACTTCTTGATCATAGTTGTTCGACCGTGCTTTTGCTTTCTCTTCTCGCTCTCATTTGCGTATGTTAGCCACCATATATGCTAGTCGCTTGCTGCAGCTCCAGCTCATACCTTTTACCCTTCCTATAAGCCTAAATAGTCTTGATCGCGAGGGTGCGAGATTGCTGAGTCCCCGTGACTCACAGATACTTCCAAAACCAGTTTGCAGGTGCCGAGGTTACTGAGCGGATGACGCAACCAAGCTCAAGGAGGAGCTCGACGAAGATCTTGTCCTTTGTATTGTTCCGTTCTAGTTGATCAGTAGTGGAGGCCAGTTGGGGTCGATCGGGGATCTGTGTAGCTTTTGGGGTAGTCTTCTTTTCTTTTGGGTTCCGTAGTCAGACCTTGATTGTATCTGGTTGATGTAATGTTTTATTCTTGTAATTGTGTGAAGTGGCGATTGTAAGCCAACTATGTATCTCTTTCCCTTATGTATTACATGGGTTGTGTGAAGATTACCTCACTTGCGACATTGCTTTCAATGCGGTTATGCCTCTAAGTCGTGCTTCGACACATGGGAGATATAGCCGCATCTAGGGCGTTACAGCCGGGCGCCCTCCTCAGGCAGGGCTCGGGGGCTCTCTTCTGGAGGGCTCAGACCTTACCAACCTCACGGGGGAGGCGCTTGGGCACCACTTGGTGGCGTGCTTCGCGACATGTGACCCTCAGGAGAGCACAGGGCAAGGAGTGCCCACCACTCAGGAGTTCATCACCAAGACCACCCAGGAACTGCAAGAAGCAAGAGCCATGCGCGGCGACAGCCGCCCACGAGGCGCAGCTCCGCATCCTGGCGAGGATGCTAGGCTGCGTGTCTGCATCGATGTCCCAGGGCTCAACAGGGTCGCATCTCAGGAGCGCTTCTGGCCTTCGCGTGTGGGCCGCTGCGGGGGCCCGCCGCACAGCTACGTTTGTATGCCCTTTGGCTTGCCGAGCGTGGCGTCAGCCTATCAGCGCAACATGCGATGTGTCCTGGCGGCTCAGGAAGCCAGGTACCACGCCGTTCTGGAGGAGATGGAGATGGTCTTCAGGCTGGGAGCGCCCCTCGGGCTGCATTATTCCCTGGCTGCATGGGCCCGTCCCTGCGGCATGTATCCCTTTTGCTTACATCTTTAGCTTACCTTGCTGGGGGCGCCCCTCGGGCTGCATCACCCCCAAGCCGCTCGGGCCGGACCCGGTGGCATGTATCATCCTGCATTTATCCAAACTGATCTGCTCTCCATGCTTAACCTGCCAACTGCTGTCACCTGCTCGTTTGCTGCCCACCACGGGTCTGTTCATCCTATGCAATTCGCTTGACGTTAGGGGGGCTCCTGAGCATCGCGACTCAGGAGCTCCTACTGGCTCTCCAGCCCTCACCACCTAGCCTTGACCACGGCATCACGACCTGGCATACCAGCGGCGGCTGAGCTCGCTCGAGGGCCGGGACCTGAGGACGTAGAGTGCTGATATGTCTCCAACGTATCTATAATATTTGATTGTTCCATGCTATTATATTATCAACCTTGGATGTTTTATATGCATTTATATGCTATGCTATTTTATATGATTTTTGGGACTAACCTATTAACCTAGAGCCCAGTGCCAGTTTCTATTTTTTCCTTGTTTTAGAGTATCACAGAAAAGGAAAATCAAACGGAGTCCAATTGACCTGAAACTTCACGGAACTTATTTTTGGACCAGAAGAAGCCCACGGAGTATTGGAGTTGGACGAGGAGAGTCCCAGGCTGCCCACGTGGGTGGGGGGCGCGCCCACCCCCTGGGCGCGCCCCCTGCCTCATGGACAGCCCGAAAGTCCACCAACGTACTTCTTCCTCCCATATATACCCATATACCCTAAAAACTTCGGGGAGCACAATAGATCCGGAGTTCCTCCTCCAGAAGCCTCCGTAGCCACCGAAAGCCAATCTAGACCTGTTCCGGTACCCTGCCGTAAGGGGCAATCCCTCTCCGGTGGCCATCTTCATCATCCCGACGCTCTCCATGACGAGGAGTAGTTCTCCCTCGGGGCTGAGGGTATGTATCAGTAGCTATGTGTTTGATCTCTCTCTCTCTCTCGTGTTCTTGAGGTGGTACGATCTTGATGTATCACGAGCTTTGCTATTATAGTTGGATCTTATGTTTCTTCTCCCCCTCTACTCTCTTGTAATGGATTGAGTTTCCCCTTCGAATTTATCTTATTGGATTGAGTCTTTAAAGATTTGAGAACACTTGATGTATGTCTTGCCGTGCGTATCTGTGGTGACAATGGGATATCACGTGATTCACTTGATGTATGTTTTGGTGATCAACTTGCGGGTTCCGCCCATGAACCTATGCATAGGGGTTGGCAAACGTTTTTGTCATGATTCTCCGGTAGAAACTTTGGGCACCCTTTGAGGTTCAATGTGTTGGTTGAATAGATGAATCTGAGATTGTGTGATGCATATCCTATAATCATACCCACGGATACTTGAGGTGACATTGGAGTATCTAGGTGACATTAGGGTTTTGGTTGATTTGTGTCTTAAGGTGTTATTCTAGTACGAAATCTAGGGCTGTTTGTGACACTTATAGGAATAGCCCAACGGATTGATTGGAAAGAATAACTTTGAGGTGGTTTCGTACCCTACCATAATCTCTTCGTTTGTTCTCCGCTATTAGTGACTTCGGAGTGACTCTTTGTTGCATGTTGAGGGATATTTAGGTGATCCAATTATGTTATTATTGTTGAGAGGACTTGCACTAGTGAAAGTATGAACCTTAGGCCTTGTTTCCTAGCATTGCCATACCGTTTATGCTCACTTTTATCATTAGTTACCTTGCTGCTTTTATATTTTCGGATTACAAAAACCTTTATCTACCATCCATATACCACTTGTATCACCATCTCTTCACCGAACTAGTGCACCTATACAATTTACCATTGTATTGTGTGTGTTGGGGACACAAGAGACTCTTTGTTATTTGGTTACAGGGTTGCTTGAGAGAGACCATCTTCATCCTACGCCTCCTACGGATTGATAAACCTTAGGTCATCAACTTGAGGGAAATTTTCTACTATCCTACAAACCTGTACACTTGGAGGCCCAACAACGTCTACAAGAAGAAGGTTGTGTAGTAGACATGAAGCTCTTTTCTGGCGCCGTTGCCGGGGAGGTTAGTGCTTGAAGATATATCTTTAGATCTTGCAATCGAATCTTTTTGTTTCTTGTTTTAGCACTAGTTTAGTTTATAAAATAAAACTACAAAAAAATGGAATTGAGTTTACCTCAGACACTTCATCTTTTTAATATCTTTCGTGAGTATGATGGAAAGGAAAATTGTGCCAAAGTGTTAGAAGACGAATGCATTAAAATGTTTGGCACTAAATATTTGAATGATGAGCATGATTGCAATGTTGTTAGTATGAATTCCTTGAATATCCATGATGCTAATGATATGCAAAGCCACAAGCTTGGGGAAGCTATGTTTGATGAAGATGATATTTTTTGCCCCCCAAGTTTTGATGAGAATATTTGTTATGATGAAAGCATGCCTCCTATTTATGATGATTATATTGATGAAAGTGGTTTCAGAGAGGTCATGACTTTATTTAGTGACGAATCCACTATTTCGGAAGAGGTTCCAATTGATTATGAGAACAAAGTTGCTATCTATGATGTTTATTGTGATGACATGTATGCTTTAAAGAATAATGATAACCATGAAACTTGTCATCATGATTTTAGCTTTCAATTGGATTATGCCTCACATGATAGTTATTTTGTTGAGTTTGCTCCCACTACTATTCATGAGAAGAAGTTTGATTATGTGGAGAGTAATAAAAATTCTATGCTTGTAGATGATGAAAAGAATGCTTTATGTGCTGTTTATATTGTTGAATTCATTCATGATGCTACTGAAAATTATTATGAGGGAGGAATATATTCTTGTAGGAATTGCAATAATATCAAGTTTCCTCTGTATGTGTTGAAAATCTCGAAGTTATGCTTGTTTTGCCTTTCTATGCTAGTTGATTATTGTTCCCACAAGTTGTTTGGTCACAAAATCCCTATGCATAGGAAGTGGGTTAGACTTAAATGTGCTAGTAATATTCTTCATGATGCCCTCTTTATTTTACAATTCTTATCTTTTATGTGAGCATCATTGAAATCATCATTCCTAGTTAGGGGCGTTAAACGATAGCGCTTGTTGGGAGGCAACCCAATTTTATTTTTATTCCTTGCTTTTTGCTCCTGTTTAGTAATAAATAATTTATCTAGCCTCTGTTTTGATTGAGTTTTTATGTTTTAATTAGTGTTTGTGCCAAGTAGAACCATTGGGAAGACTTAGGGAAAGTCTTGTTGATCGTGCTGTAAAATACAGAAACTTTAGCACTCACGAGAATTGCTGCCATTTTTATTTGGAAAGCTATATTTAGTTAATTATTTTTGCAGATGATTAATAGATAAATTCCTCACTTCCAGAAATTTATTTGAGAATTTTATGAGTTCCGGAAGTATACGTTTGATCCAGATTACTACAGACTGTTCTGTTTTTGACAGATTCTGTTTTCGATGTGTTGTTTGCTTATTTTGATGAATCTGTGAGTAGTATCGGAGGGTATGAACCATAGATAAGTTGGAATACAGTATAAATAAATAATGAGTTCATTACAGTACCTTGAAGTGGTGTTTTGTTTTCTTTCGCTAACGGAGCTCACGAGTTTTCTGTTAAGTTTTGTGTTGTGAAGTTTTCAAGTTTTGGGTAAAGATTCGATGGATTATGGAATAAAGAGTGGCAAGAGCCTAAGCTTGGGGATGAACAAGGCACCCCAAGGTAATATTCAAGGATAACGAAGAGCCTAAGCTTGGGGATGCCCCGGATGGCATCCCCTCTTTCGTCTTTGTTCATCGGTAACTTTACTTGGAGCTATATTTTTATTTACCACATGATATGTGTTTTGCTTGGAGCATCATTTTATTTTATTTTGTTTTGCTTGCTGTTTGAATAAAATTCCAATATCTGAAATTATTAAATGTTAGAGATTCTTCACATAGTTACATAATTATTCAACTACTCATTGATCTTCACTTATATCTTTCGGAGTAGTTTGTCGTTGCTCTAGTGCTTCACTTATATCCTTTTAGAGCACGGTGGTGGTTTTATTTTATAGAAATAATTGATCTCTCATGCTTCACTTATATTATTTTGAGAGTCCTTTAGAACAGCATGGTGGTTTTCTTTGGTTATGAAACTAGTCCTAATATGATGGGCATCCAAGATGGATATAATAAAAACTTTCATATAAAGTGCAGTGAATACTATGAGAAGTTTGATACTTGATGATTGTTTTGAGATATGAAGATGGTGATATTAGAATCATGCTAGTTGAGTAGTTGTGAATTTGAGAAATACTTGTGTTGAAGTTTGTGATTCCCGTAGCATGCACGTATGGTGAACCGTTATGTGATGAAGTCGGAGCATGATTTATTTATTGATTGTCTTCCTTATGAGTGGCGGTCGGGGACGAGCGATGGTCTTTTCATACCAATCTATCCCCCTAGGAGCATGCGCGTAGTACTTCGTTTCGATAACTAATAGATTTTTGCAATAAGTATGTGAGTTCTTTATGACTAATGTTGAGTCCATGGATTATACGCACTCTCACCCTTCCACCATTGCTAGCCTCTCTAGTACCGCGCAACTTTCGCTGGTACCATAAACCCACCATGTACCTTCCTCAAAACAGCCACCATACCTACCTATTATGGCATTTCCATATCCATTCCGAGATATATTGCCATGCAACTTTCCACCGTTCCGCTTATTATTACACGCTCCATCATTGTCATACTGCTTTGCATGATCATGTAGTTGACATCGTATTTGTGGCAAAGCCACCGTTCATAATTCTTTCATACATGTCACTCATGCATCATTGCACATCCCGGTACACCGCCGGAGGCATTCATATAGAGTCATATCTTGTTCTAAGTATCGAGTTGTAATTCTTGAGTTGTAAGTAAATAAAAGTGTGATGATCATCATTATTAGAGCATTGTCCCAGTGAGGAAAGGATGATGGAGACTATGATTCCCCCACAAGTCGGGGTGAGACTCCGGGCGAAAAAAAAGAGGCCAAAGAATCCCAAATAAAAAAAAAGAGAAAAGAGGCCATAAAAAAAGAGAAGGCCCAAATAAAAAAATAAAAAATGAGAGAAAAGGAGAGAAGGGGCAATGCTACTATCCTTTTACCACACTTGTGCTTCAAAGTAGCACCATGATCTTCATGATAGAGAGTCTCCTATGTTGTCACTTTCATATACTAGTGGGAATTTTACATTATAGAACTTGGCTTGTATATTCCAATGATGGGCTTCCTCAAAATGCCCTAGGTCTTCGTGAGCAAGCAAGTTGGATGCACACCCACTTAGTTTCTTTTGTTGAGATTTCATACATTTATAGCTCTAGTGCATCCGTTGCATGGCAATCCCTACTCACTCACATTGATATCTATTGATGGGCATCTCCATAGCCCGTTGATACGCCTAGTTGATGAGAGACTATCTTCTCCTTTTTGTCTTCTCCACAACCACCATTCTATTTGTAACATCCCAAATTTTGCAATTTGGAATGTTATACACTACATCATCATGCATATCATATTTTCTTGCATTTTGGTTGATCCTAGAAATTTCACGCAACTCAAGGACCTTCAGAGAGAGTTGGAGATTTCGTTATTTTCATATTTGAGAGTTTTCGCGAATTTGAAAAAGAGGATCATTTGATTTATTTATTTCATCTTCAATAATTTTTCCGATATCAAAAATATAAGAGAGGGAATAATATGACTTTCCCAAAATTGAAGAAAAATGAAGATTTAATAAATAGATCAAAATTTTTTGGTTGCCGGAGTTCTTTTTGCATTTTATTTGGATAGGGAAAAATGCGCGTTTTCGAAAATTGCATTTTAGGTCCGTAGAAAAGTTCATTTTGTTCGGCTCATTTTTAGGAGTCGGGGAAAATTTACTTTAGAAATTTTGGAGCTCGTTTAGATTTTCTTTTCTGTGTTTTTCTGCGCGTGAAACCGTTTTAAAAAAAAACTCTAGCAGGCCTGCCGGGCCAAAGGCCCAGCCAGCCGGCCACCGCCCCAGCCTCCCTGTGCGCCATGCGCCAGGCAAGGCAGGCGCCAGCCGCCGCCGCCTCTTGCTCTAGCCGAGTACGGCTAGGGTTAGCCCCCTCCCCTTTCCTTGTTTCGTTTTCCTTTTTCCTACTCTATTTCTTGTCCCCTACCCCAAGTCTCCTCTCCCCTCCCCAATATAAATACCCCAACACCCCCCTCTAAACCCATCAAATCAAACCCCAAGCCCTCCACCGCACCCCACCCCGCGCCCTACACCGCCACCGTGCCACCCCACACCCGCGCCGCCGCACCTTGCCCACGCCGCCGCCGCACCTTGCCCACGCCGCCGCCGCCCTATGCCACACCGCCGGAGCCTCTCGCCGGAGGTTGCCCGCGTCTCTTTTCCTCGGATCGTTTTCTTCTAATCGTTCCGATTCTTTTCTTCTCTTCTGATTCGTTTTCTAGATCGGTTTTTCGTTTCGGTTTTCTTCTCCGAAACCCTAGATCGGATTCATTTTCTTTTCTGATTTAGTTGCCTTTGGACCGTTCGCCGGACCGTTCGTCCTAACGAACGTGATCACCGGATTCTTCTAGGTTAACGAACGTCCGTTCGTTTAACCGCTTTTCTTTTCTTTCTGTCGGATTTATTCCGTGATCGCGACCTCAGATCCGATCTTCGTTCTAGTCTTTCTTCTCGCTCGTTTATCGGAATCAGGTGATTCAAACGCCTGGAGTTTCGTTTCGAAACCGCCGTTCCGTCTAATCAACTTAAACAAGTTTTTGCCCTGGTAAAATTTGACCTAGTTTCAACTTGCTAGAACCGAGTTGTTTTCTTCCGCCGTTTGTTTTCCGTTTCTTTGTTCGGTTCGTTCTTTCTTTTCAACCGGAGTTCTTAAGTTGAACTTTCTGGTTCGATCTCTTGTTCGAGTTTTACCTGTGCATTAGATGATTACTTATTGTGTGCCTGTTGTTTGTCTGCGATAGATTACCCGGATTGCGCCGCCTGTTACTTCGAAACCCTAGGACTCGCGGATCATCAGCAAGGCAAGTAACACTTTGATCATACCTTTTCTACAACCCATGTTTTATTGCATTAGATCAATCCTCTCACATTGCATGATTAGGATCTAATTAAATTGTGGGATGGGAAGTAGATGAGGTAGTACCTATCACCTGTATTATTACTATGAAACCTTTGGGAGTTACTTCTACGTTTGCTTATTATGCCATGCTATGCTAGTATACGTGGATTGGGTGAGTGATATCCATGACATATGTGAGTTGTTAATTTTAATGGTTTATCTAAGGTGGCAACTTAAACACACATCTGGGTGGATTGAGGCACCTGATGTCTATCAGGACTTGCCTGTTTTTTTGGACCGCCACCCAGGCTCAAAGGGATCATAAGATCTTTCATGCTAGAAACTTCCGTGTGCAGCCACATGCCATTATGGGCTCTGGCATAGTTGACTAAGTTGTGCGAACTCTTACGGGGTGGACTAGCAGATGTAGGGGTTGTAGGTGGTACGGTCTACCCCACATGTAAGGTGCTAGCGCTTCTGAAAGACTGTGTCTCGGTCATCCGTTTCTCAAACACCGTGTAGTGCGAGAAAACCAACGGAGGCGATCGAGTCATGTGGGGAAAAGTGCGCAAACCTCTGCAGAGTGTATAAACTAATCATGATTAGCCGTGTCCCCGGTTATGGACAACTTGAGTATCTAGTACTTGAATATCATGTGAATCTCAACATGTTACTTCTAATTAATATTGTTGGGTTTTAATTGTTCACTTAATTGGGATCGGAATGCTGTCAACCATTCTCGATGTTTCACAACCACCATGATAGTTAAATAAATTTATTCCTTTGCAGTAGGGAAAAACTGGCTTTACGCAAAACTGTAACCATAGAGCTTTCCACCAGTCATATATGCATATAGTATAGCTGTTTCATTCCATTACTCTCTATGTGTTACTTTGCCAGCATATTCCATGTGCTGACCCGTTTTCGGGCTGCAACTTCTCATGTTGCAGACTTTTCAGACGATGAGTAAGGTGCTTTTAGGTCGTGGTTCTATACTCAGTGATGCCGTTGGAGTTGATGGACCCATTTATCTTCCGAGTCTTCCGCTGTTATCGACACTAGATGGCCTTAAGCCATGTTTATTGTAATAAGTTCTCTTTTGAGACAACGATGTAATAAGTGTGTGATTGCCACTCTGCTATAAATCCTTCGATGTACTGTGTGGTGTCAGCATTACTGATCTAGGGATGACACCTGAGCACAGAGCGCTTGATCCATTCGGGTTGGGTCGCGACAGAGAATGGTATCAGAGCACACGCTGACTGTAGGACACGACCACTAAGTTAAAGCCATAGAACACCATTCTCTTCTCATTTTCTAACTCCTCATCTTTGGTACTTTTCTAGGATGACGCACGCGAAGATTAAGTACGCTCAACCGGATGAAGGCACACCTTTTGGATTTCACCTAAAGGAAGTCACCAAGTACCTGAATATTGGATTACCAAGCTT